>NC_085863.1:49913807-49941307 GCF_034702125.1 Engraulis encrasicolus
CAACGAGAACAGCCTGCAGAGTGCCCAGCTGAAGGGCTTCCCCCTCTTCCTGCACTCCAACCTGGGCCTGCGTGACTGCAGCATCAACCCCAAGTCCCCGCTGCTCTCCATCACCCGGGCGCGAGAGGTGGAGCGCGGCCCCTTACCCGGCGACGACTGGACCGTCTTCCAGTCCAACCACTCCACCTATGAGCCCGTGCTGCTGGCTCGCAGTCGGACTGCAGAAACTCTCAATGTTGGAGTTGGTGTTGGAGTTGGTGTTGGTGGCGGACTAGGAGGGGGTAACGGAGTGCCGCTTCCCCCAGGACTAGGTGGTGTTGGTGGGGGAGGGGGAGGTGGCGGGAGTGGGGTGCTCCACGCGGCCGTGGTGCAGGACCTGGGGCTCCATGACGGCATCCAGCGGGTGCTCTTTGGGAACAACCTGAACTTCTGGCTGCACAAGCTGGTGCTGGTGGACGCTGTGTCGTTCCTGACGGGCAAGCGGCTCTCGCTGGGGCTGGAGAGATACATACTGGTGGACATCGACGACATCTTCGTGGGGAAGGAAGGCACGCGCATGAAGGTGTCAGACGTCAAGGTAAGCTACCTCGAAACTTGAAAATAAAGGGGAACATGAAGTGGAAAATAATCATGAAATGCGTAGTCTGGTATCCAGGGCGCAGACATGAATGTATCAAGGTAAAATAGTGGTAGTTGTTGTAATATATTTGAGTTCTCGTTGTGATGCTTCCAAAAAAGAAAAAAAAACACTGTGGAAAACTGAAGGTAAACAGGGTTTGGTGTGAGACTTTGATTTTTTTTTTTTTTTTTNTAAAGGTTTTTAGAATTCTTTTGCAGAAAAAGAATCAGTGAGAAATAACAGAGTGACTACCATTGAATTTTGGGAATTATGAGTATTCTTCCTAACTTGTGAGCTTGATAACAGGCAGCCAGATAAGCAGCAGCATGGACAAATCCTCCTTGGCGCCAGCAGTAAAAGCCATTTTGATAGCAGGAGCACTGGCTAGTTTTGCAATGCCAAGGAAGGTCAGAATGCGGTTTAGCGGTTTCTTTGAGTTCAATTTATCAGGCTTTATCATTAACCCACCTACCGGTTCCTAAACAGTCCATTCAGTCTCTGGGAAAGGTCTTAATGACTAAAATGTCAGAGAGTTGTATAACTTTTATCGAAATTGGCACCCCCTGCACCAATCCAACCTTTGTCTTTATGTTTGCACCTTATCGTACTTGCAGGAAGAGTGGTGCTTTGTAGTGAAGTTGGGCAACATGCAACACTTGACCTTTGGTGTCTGAAAGGGTGACCTGGTTAATCTTCAGTGGACTGATGGAGGAGGAAGAGGAGGAGGAGGAGGAGGAGGAGGAGTGTTGAAATGGTGCAAGAGTTTAAGCTCCCGGGGAGACTTGACAAACGATTAGATGAGATGGGACGGGTGACCTTTGGGGGCATGTCCACACTCACGCAGAGATGGACAGGTGTGCAGGAGGAGCAGGTGGCAGACATGGGCACATGGTGTGTGTGTGTGTGTGTGTTTGGAAGTATGCTTATGTGAGTGTGTGGAGTTTTATTTGTGTGTGTATATGTATGTACTTTGTGTGCACCTGGTGTGTATATGTTTGCATATATTTTTGCGTATCAGTGCTAGGTGTGCATCCGCGTGTGTGCGCATGCATGTGCGTGTGTGTACTTATATTTTTTGTGTGCCAGTGTTAATCTAGTGTGTGTCTGTGCGTGTGTGCGTATATTGTAGGGTGTCAGTGCTAGGCTAGCGTGTGTGTGTGTTTGTCTGGTCATGCGTGTGTACTGCGCACATGTGTTGTTTGCAAGCATGTGTGTAATGACCCTGTCAGAAAGGGTGAAGGGTACATAAGTGATGGAGCCTTCAAGACACTCTGGGGTGTAGACAGACACCCAGCAGAGCTCTCACATGTGGAGAGGAGTTGATGGCTGTGCGTGTTTGTGTGTACACTTGCCTGTGTGCGTGCGTGTGTGCGTGTGCGTGTGCGCGTGCGCGCGTGCATGCCCGTGTGTGTACAGACACCCAGCAGAGCTCTCAAGTGTGCAGAGGAGTTGATGGCAATGTTGTTGATGGGTGCACAACAAAGGGAGTGGTCATGCGTGCATGTGTGTCCCAGGCCCAAGACAAAGTAATCTGAAAGGGCCCCCCCACCCAATACCGAAAATGTATTGATGATTCAATTTTGGGACCCCTGTTACCCTGGGCCCTGGAACCTTTGCTGCTGCTGCTGCGTGCGTGCGTGCGTGCGGGCGGCCACAGCTAAGGGTGTGTCTGCGCGTGTGGCCACAGCTAAGGGTGTGTGTGTGTGTGTGTGTGGAGCCACAGCTAAGAGTGTGTGTGTGTGTGTGTGTGTGTGTGTGCGTGTGGGTGATTCTCACGAAACGCGCAACAAAGTTGTTTTGACAACCATTTTTTTTAAATTCTTTTTTGATTGAATTTCTTTTTGAATCGGTTACATTAAAGTGTACAGTTACTAAGCACAATAATATGAACTTACCTGACAACTATTTAAAACTTTTAACGTTTTAAAAGTCCATGTCTGCTAAAATGCTCATTACCGCAATTTTTGTCTTTCATGAAATGTATTAGGAAACTTAATTGTTCTTGCAGTTTTGTTCATTGAATATTGATAGTTGTACTAGGGGCTACATAAAACACTAAAAAAAGTTTTTTTTCTTATTATTGTAGTTTAAGAATTTTACCATTTTACCTCATTACCGCAATAGGATCATTTGTTTTCCTCTTTAATTTTAGAATAAATCAGTGAAAACCTACAATTTCAGTCCAAAAATATATTGAAGTGAAAGAAACATGAAAGGTACTGTGTTCATAAAAAATATATATGAATACAGTTGTCCTTTAGTACTTTTTTTTACAATTAAGTGCTCATTTCGGTAATGAGGGATACATTTCGGTAATGAGAATGAGTTTTCGGTAATGAGAATAAGGAGGAATAAATTGAACTAAAGCCTAATATTAGTAAGTGATGTGATTTGTTATTATTATTAGCACAACGACAGAGTCTCCAGGGCAGAACTAATCAAATGACACCTAATAAGATGATAAATATATTCTATATAAAACCATTCATTAAGCTACTGAAGGATATTGGGATTCAAGACTTGACCCAGCCAAAGACCATAAAAGACCATAGGTCAGGGGTGGGGAACCTGTCTCGAGGGCCATTTGAGGCCGTTTAATCAGGCCCCCGATATAAAATCAATGTTATGCAGCTTCACATGAAATATGACATATTTTGTAAATGAATCATTTGCAATACAATTAAGCTATATTCAGGCGCTAGAGAAGGTGGGGTCTGTTTTAATTGTGGCTGCCTTCAATATAGGCCTAATGTGCAGGGGGAAATCCTCAGATAAATTTGAAGAGGCCCCTCGAATGAAAAAGGTTCCCCACCCCTGCAGTAGGTGAAGAGGTGAGGCCCCTCCTGGGCACCAAAGTAACATCATAGTATAGGGGGTGAAGGCCAAGGGGTGCACTCTGAATTTAAAGTTAGTCCATCATCAAAACACCGGAGGGTAGCCACCTGATGACCCCAATGAAGCGCATACATCCCACTCCTCATCCCCACCCTGAATGACATCACAACTCACCACTTATCTCTCCAGCCAAAAATCTATAGTGGACCAGAAATCTAAATCTGTCATGAGGAAAATCATGTCGCAGTGCAAGGTCGTGCACTGGACTTTTTTTCTGACTCAGCACGCACCGGCAACTAGGAAGTAGGTAGTAGAAGGAACAAGAGATGACTAGAGTAGCTTGTATGGTATGTGGGTTCGGTACACCTTGGTTTTAGGGTCACAGTTCGGTACATTTTCGGTACAGTATCACCATAATGCTGTCCGGACCAAAGCTGGAATTCACAATGAACGTTATGTGTTATGAAATATCACTGAACACCACTAACTGCTTGTGTTGCACATTGCACATCAATGGCAGTCATGGGTTAGGTCATCATCAGACTCCCGATTCCCGACCCGTCAGGTTGGTGGAGGGAGTAATTAACCAGTGATCTCCCCCATCCTCCTCCATGACTGAGGTACCCTGATCATAGTACTGCTCCCATTCAGGTGCTATTGGGGATGAGGCATAAATGCCATTCTTTTGTGTGCAGTGTTCATGTGTGTGCTGTGGAGTGCTGGATCACAATGACAATGGGAGTTGTAGTTTCCCAAGTGGGCTTTCACTTCACTCGCATTTTTGAAAAAATGTTTGGTTTTCAGGACAATATCAGACATGCCCATAGCATACCTGCCAACCATTACACATTTTGCGTAGCAGATACGGATCTTGACATCAAACTACGGTGCTGTCACTTCAAAATGCGGGAAAAACCAATAGCAAAGTGTGTTCATGGGCCCTTATAAATTGCTCTGTAGACTTGCAACCAGACAGAGCCGTAGACATGGCTCTGCTTGCAATTGTCTCGCGCTGGCCTTTCCATGGGCCAGCAACGTGTGGGGGGAGGATATTGACCAATCAGAGCGCTAGTTTAGACTAGAGGTCTTCATTTGTTGTGCTGCGCTGCGCTCCTCTCGAGTCGAGGCATCAGCTGCCGATAGAAAGTTTGCTTCGAAATCACACAAGCAGAGAGACTGGTTAATGTACTCCTATAATCTCTGAAACAAGTGTCCTCCTCCTGTCATCATGTATTATCCATCTTGGTACTGTCGCTGTAGTTTTACAAGTGAGCACCGTCAAAATCACCGTTTCAAAGGTAAATGGACTTTGAGAAAGGTAGCCTGTATGGGAATAGTGAATTGCGTCCAGTTGCTAAATCCGTAAACTTATGAAAATAAATAAAGGCCGAGGTCTGTCGTAATGATTCACCCAATGTTTCGCCGTATTTGACGGCAATATGTTGTTGCTTGTTTTGATATTGGACCGAAACGAGATTACTTCCGAATGAGCAAATGTGTCGATGACCGCGCTACAAATTAGCAGATTAGCAGCAAACTAAATTCGGTTTCCCTTAATAAAGCGATAGTTCTAACGGTTGTGCTCGGAGTAGGTCTACATCCGTAACCTACCATGACACCGTATAGGAATACTGTTCCCCCCTGAGTCATGGCCCATTCTGTGAACAGGTGTAACAGGTCGTGCGTAATACCAAATATGCATCACTCCACGACTACTATCCGTAATCACGTATGCCAATCTATTAATAAAATCAATTCTCCTATCATCATATATGTGCCGAACAGTGAACAATAGCCAACTCATGATGGCAGATGAGGCCTACTATTATGCAGAGAAGTGAAAAAAAAGAAGCGATGCCCCTCAAAAGTTACCGTGGAAGTTCCAAGAGCATTGGCCATTAGCCCCCGTCCCTCAGTAGAGCCACTACATGACGCATTTTGTACTGAATGAATGCTGAAAGTGTGATTTTGATGTTAGCCCCCAAGGTAATAATATTAACCTGATATTATCCTAGCTTAGATAACACTTGTCTTTATCTTTTTCTCTACTGCTGATGCTTCTTCACAGTAGGTGACAACATCACCATTTATTAATATTGGGGGAGATGATGTAAGAATCATTACAATTCAACTTTTTGTTCATAAAAATCACTGAAATGCCTCGGTATTTTATAATCAAATTATACATTTTCCTACATGTACCTTCTACAGCCAAAAAAATAATCAGCAAATGCTTCAATTTCATACTCAATTCCAGCTCCTTAACACCCCCCAAGTGACCAAATGCATCCTGGTACATAGGATAACTTAATAGCCACTTAGGCCTACTAGCCAGACTGGTGGTATGTTTGACTAGTAAGATTAACAGCCATATTGGCTGGTGATCAATAAAGTTAATTTAGAGGCCTGAATTCCAGCACACTATATCATAGCATTTTATTGGTGTTATGGTGTGAAACAAAAAAAAACATCTTTCATGAAAGTTTAATAAATTATGGTAGGCCTAGTTCAAAGTACTGTGAAGAGAATTTGCCAGGTACACGGGATGTTAGGCTAAAATGCATTAAAATGCAGGAAATTGCATCTAAGAAAAGCATTTTTTTTCTGGGGGAGGACCCCCCTGCCTGAATGAAGTGTCTCATATCTTCCCTGTTGACATTTCGCAACCCAAGGTGTAGGGCAGACTATGCAAAACAAAGTAGCCTCTCAGATGGGCCCGCCGGCGACCCCGTTGCTTTGCCATGCCAAGTTGTTGCGCCGTGAATTGCTGCGCCGCGATAAGTTGCTACTCAAAATTTTTTTTAAAGGTTGGCAGGTATGCCATAATAGTATAGGGTGCATGAAACAGAATTAAAACGTTGTTCTCTTGCAGTATTGTTCCATTGCATTACCTTAACTTCCTTGTCATTTTCTAGCATGTTTGGTACTTGTCAACGGGTGGCACAATAGACTTGGAATTTTGAATTGCTGTAAATGGGCATTTTCAGCTAAATCAGTGCAAAGTGCATTTGGAGGCTGTTTTGATCCAGTTGCCTCTCCACTTACCCAGGACATCAAGAACCCACAGCATGACTAAAAGATGGGTACATGGGTGTTTGAGCATGGCTAAAGGATCGGAGTATGGGGCCTGAAACCTTGCTAAAAGTTGCAAACAACATGCATAAGCAGTTTCTAATTTGGGAAAGTGTAAAGGCAACTACAGCATTCCTCCAAATGATTCTTCTTACTAGTTTTGATTGAAATATTCTAAAAACTGCTTCACACTGAATTCGCTAAAAAGGCCTATTCACTGCTATTTCAAATGCCAAGCCTTTTGTGACACCACAAAGATTTTGGAAGGAAGTCAAGTTAGTAAAAAAGGATAAATACTCAAACCCACTACAAATGAGGGTATGACAACCAAACACGGGAAGCAAAAAAACCTGTCAATTTCTGGGAAAGCACATAGACTTGAAGTGGATCGATTTTGTCTCCCAACTTTTTCCCTTTTTGCCATCTACGCAATCTGACAACTTCACAGCGAGTGCTGGCTTCGTTGTTTGCAATTGCCTTTGCATTGGGTGACATCACTAGGCAATTTGATCATTTTTTGCATCAAAAGACCACATTTCGAGGGTGGAAACAGCCAGAATATTGATTCATGGGTTGGCATGTGAGCAAGAATTAAGTTGAATTAAGTGACTTGCTACTCTCAATTAACTCTCACAACAGGGTTTCTGGCCCATAGTCGATTAAGTTATTGTTCTTCCAAGGGTGGGACAAAATGTAAATGTTACCACAACATTAGCCAGAAAGGATGAGAACAGAAAAATGGTCTATGAACAACACCTATATGACCACTGAATTTAGCCTATGTAATGTATATGGAGATGATCACTTTTACAGACAACCCCCATTAGTTGAAGGAACTATTGTATATGTTAGGTATTTACTTCTGCTTTGTTTACTTACAATATTGTATATCGAATATCGATTCAATTGCATATTTCAACCTGAAATGGATGCAATTTCACTTAACACTTCCATCAAGTGCTTTAACTATAATTAAGTGACATAGTGACAATATTTATACTGCAAAAATATAATTTCTATTTAAGGTTGCAGTTGCATGTTTAAAAATGTACATAAATAAAAAGCGAAATACATATATGTCATGAAAATATATTCTAAATGTAAATCACCATAGAGTCTCATTACCGAAATTGACAATCCTCATTACCGAAAGGTACTTAAAACATTGCGGTAATGAGAATGTGTATTGCGGTAATGAGATGGCTCAGCACAATAATGCTAACTGTAACTTGAGTAATTATGACATAGCTAATTCATGACCATTGTTGAATTCTGAAAAGGAATACCCTATTACCAAGCAAGTTTAAAATGAAAAAATCTTTTTCATTTCGAAATATTGACTGATTTCGGTAATGAGAACCACTTTTGTCGTATTTGCATATTTTTGAGACAAATTGTGACATTTTACAGGCACAAACAATAAGGCTGACTAATCATGTAGCAATCTTGAATCTCCTGTTAGTTCAGATGAATTGGAGGTAGTTTCAGCTCATATTGAAATTCTGATGGCTTTTAATTGTAGTTCTGAAATATATTGCGGTAATGAGAAGAAAAACTTGGGGACACGATCTTTTCTTGAAATATTCATTAGTGTTCATTATTTAAATTGCCAACAAGGAACACTTAATGAAACTTCGGACATAGACTAACGCTCTTGTAGTGTCATTTCTGTATTTTTAAAGTTTTTATTATGTTTTACCCTAATTCAAAGACCAGAAATTTTGGTCGGGACACATTTCGGTAATGAGAATTTGCCTATAAAATGCATAAAAAGTGGAAAATAAAAATAATATTTCTTAAAATGAACTAGTGTGCCAGAAAGTACACGTCTCACTCTACAGTCATGTATATTATCAAAAGAATCCCTGTCATATTTAACCATTAAAAAGTCATTGCCATTGTTTTTTTTAGCTTCGTGAGAATCACCCGTGTGTGTGTGTGCGTGTGTGTGCGCGTGTGCGTGCATACGTGTGCATGCATTCGTGTTTGTGTGTGTGGAGCTACAGCTAAGTGCTACGAGTGTGCATATGTATGTGTGTGTGACGGTGACACGTGCGTCTCTGCAGTGCCACCTCCTCTACTCCGCCAGTAGTCCTGTAGTGTCTGCCACCCCGTCTGCTGGCTGTCATCCGCACAGGGCGGAGATGATGGAGGAGAGCCTGCAGCACCTCAGGTGGGGGGGCTGATGGGAGTCACAGGTGCCTGAGCAGTGGAAAATGACTTTCTTGCTTTTATTCTTTCTTCTCTGCCTTCTGTGTGTTTGTTGTTTTGTTGTTTTGGGGCGTGTGTGTTCGTTTGTGTGTGTGTGTGTGTGTTTTTTTTTTTCTTCCTTTTTTGTGGAAAAGTAAAAGGAGAAAGTTTAAAAGGCCAACAGACAAGATGAGGCCTACAGGCACCACTGCACTGCACTGATGTGTGTCTGTTAAGTCAAGCGCTATTTCTTACAGCTGTCTTTCATGTTTCACAGCCCATCAAGCCCGTGGTCGAGCAACGTTATACTGCTGAAAAACATTATTTTTTTAGAAGAGCGCTACTCATCCAACTTTTTTTCTCCGGTTTTCTGAAAAACTTAGCCCCTAGGGCATAAACTTCTCAAACGCCCTTCACATTTGATGTGAAATGCTGTTTCTCAGTCAAAGTTGTTTTTTTTTGTATTGCTGATCGCTTTTCAGTGTCTTCTTGGTGAGGCACAAGCAGAGGGTTAACGTTTCCTCTCTCTCTCTCGCTCTCTCTCTCTCTCTCTCTCTCTCTCTCTCTCTCTCTCTCTCTCTCTCTCTCTCTCTCTCTCTCTCTCTCTCTCTCTCTCTCTCTCTCTCTCTCTCTCTCTCTCTCTCACCCCCCCTTCTTTTTACAAGACGAGCCCAATTAAAACAGCCTTCTTTTGTGCACAGACCTCCTCTCTGTTTAGTGTGAGTCAGAGTTGTGAGTCTGACTGAGACCGAGAAAAGGCCGGGGGGTTGAGGATGGGAGTAGGGGGGTTGGTGGTGTGAGGTTGAGTGAGTAGGGGAGAGCGTGTGTGAAGGAGGGCACACTACTGAAGTGGTAAACAAATAAAATGGGAGGCTGCCTTGACGCAGGACCAGGAACCGGGTACGAAGGGCGCCGGGGGGGCGGGGAGGGAATGAGGGATGGAGGGGAGAAGAATCCCAGGGCCTGTTCTAGGGTGAAGACAAACATGCACACATGCACGCACACACACACACACGCATATATACACATGCACACACACATGCTTGCACTTACACTTACACAGAGAAACACACATCAATGTCACAAATGAATAAGGTCTGTTGCTGTTGCCCAACGTGTGAACATCATGTGCTGTGTTGTGCTGTTGTTCGTGTGTGTGCTTGTGTGTGCTGTTTGTGTGTGTGTGTGCTGTTTGTGTGTGTGTGCTGTTTGTGTGTGCGTGCTGTTTGTGTGTGCTGTTTGTGTGTGTGTGCTGTTTGTGTGTGTGGGTTTGAGTCAGAGACTTAGAAGCTTTGGCAGTAATTGTTCAATTTGAAATGTCAGTCTTTTCCGCAGTCAGTCTCCTTTTCGAAAGTTCACAGTGTTTGTTGCCAGTGCTCTTTGTTTTCGGGTAACATTTGCATATTAATGTGCTTGAATTTGACACAGTCATGAAGTAATAGGCCAACGTTAAAAGACGATTTGAATTGGTCCGATAAATATTTATTTTTTTATTCTGTATAATCAGATTTGATATGCCATCAAAGAGTTCATTTGGATTACAGGCTGCCCCAGTAAATGATGTGGTTCCACAAAATCAATCTTGGCTCCTTTTTTGTTGCCTTCATATTTTCCCGCAGGGTCAGCTCAGTAAAAAGTGGTTGTCCACCAATAAATAGCAAATGTATTTCTTTCTCTCTCTCGCTCGCTCTCTCTCTCTCTGGCTTGCTCTCTCTCTCTCTCTCTCTCTCTGGCTTGCTCTCTCTCTCTCTCTCTCTCTCTCTCTCTCTCTCTCTCTCTCTCTCTCTCTCTCTCTCTCTCTCTCTCTCTCTCTCTCTCTCTCTCGCTTGCTCTCTCTCTCGTTCTCCCTCGTTCTCCCTCGTTCTCTCTCCATTTCCTTTTTTCTCATTCTCTCCCTGGAACCACAACTGCTTACACTCAGAAAAATATCTTCTCTATATTTTAACTGCAGTTAAAAACTTCTAATTTAGACTTAGCAAAAAATGCATTTGTATTTCGCCTGTTAACCTTTACTGGTTCTAATAGATTCTTGACTGTAGTAGTGAAAAAGATAAACGAGTTGAATTAAGGAGTTTAGCACCTCTAATATAATACTGTAGTGCTAGTTTCTGATGTTTAGTTTCATATGGCTTGTACGCTTAATGTGTGGTGCTTGCAGCAGCACATACAATCCTTATTTTTTGTGAAGTTCGCAAGCCCTTAAAAAATAAAAGGTAGAATATAAGTAAAAATGTCACCAACAGATTCAAGGATTTCGAGAGGGAGAAAAAAAAGTTGAGTTGCTACTCCGGTAGAGGGCATATGCTAATGTGCTAGAGGTGTGTTTTGGCACCATGGAGGCCTTGTGAAAGGGAAGGGGAGACAGTGACCATGGCTAAGTAGATGAGGTTTTGTGTGTCTGTGTCTGTCTGTCTGTCTGTCTCTATATGTGTGTGAGTGTCTCTGTGTCTGTCTGTGTGTGCGTTGTCTGTGTGTGCGCGTGTGTGTCTGTCTGTCGTTCTGTCTGTGTGTGACTCTGGTCGTTCTCATTAAGTGACTCATGTCCTCCTCGCTGCCCCCCTCAGGCACTGCTGGAGACCCAGAACGAGCTGCGCTCCCATGTCCCCAACTTCACCTTTAACCTCGGCTTCTCAGGGAAGTTCTTCCATGCTGGTAAGTCTCAAGCAGTTTCCTGACCCAATATTTAGTGCTGAAGTGAATTTGTCTGTATAGTGACTGACTGTGGAGGAGTTCTGGTTTTTTTGTGTTTTTTTGTGCTCTTTTTTGTTGTTTCGTTTCTGGTTTTGTATGTGTGATTTTTACATTTTTTTGCATCTACTGTATGTGGCATTGACGCGCTTACGCACGCGTGTGTGTGTGTGTGTGTGTGCGTGCATGCGTGCGTGCGCATGCGTGCGTGTGAGTGCATGCGTGTGTGTTTGTGTATGTGTATTTTGCTTTGGTACGACTCATTGATGTTATTTTTAAATATGCGTATCATCACCCTTTGTGGCATCTCGCTTGTGTGTGTGTGGTGTGTGTTCCCTCCTCAGGTATGGATAAGGAGGATCTATGATACGCTGCAATGGGATTTATTTAATTCTTATTTTTGTGTGCGTGCGTGTGTGTGTGCGTCTGCGTGCATGTGCGTGTGTGTGCGTGCGTGTGTGTGCGCCTGTGCGTGCGTGTTTGTGCCTGTGTGCACCTGTATGTGTGTTTCCTCAGGTACGGATGAGGAGGACCTGGGTGATGACTTGCTGCTGTCCTACAGTAAGGAGTTCTGGTGGTTCCCCCACATGTGGAGCCACATGCAGCCCCACCTCTTCCACAACCAGTCCGTGCTCGCCGAGCAGATGCTGCTCAACCGACGCTTTGCTGAGGTGGGAGAATCCACTACGCTTCCTGTCTCTTTTTGTCTGTCCTTTCTTCTTCCATCTCCCCGTCTCACTGTCTTTTTCCATCTGTCTGTTTGCTGTTCTGACTGTATTTTGTCTCCTTCTCTCTCTTTCCTTGTCTGTCGTTCTCTCTTGTTCAAGCCCCCCCAATCTTTGTCCTGACCTGTCAGTCTGTCTTTCTTTCACAGCTCACTGTTGTCTCGCCGTCTTTCTCTCTGTCTTTCTCTCTGTCTTTCTCTCTGTCTCTCTCTCTCTCTGTCTCTCTGTCTCTCTGTCTCTCTGTCTCTCTCTCTCTCTGTCTTTCTCTCTGTCTTTCTCTCTGTCTTTCTCTCTGTCTCTCTCTCTCTCTGTCTCTCTGTCTCTCTGTCTCTCTCTCTGTCCACTTTGTAGTGGTGGCGCTTTGCCTTTCACTTATTTTTGCTCTGTCTTAGTCTCGCTCTGTTTTATTTGTCTCTCTCTGTGTTTGCCGTTCTTTGTCTGCCTCTCTACTTCAATATCCTTTCTCACTCTTCCCATCCTATCTCTGTTTATCTCTGGGCCCTCCACTGCTTCTGCAGGTTCTCTTTGACTGTCATGTCTCCTATCTCCCCATCTCACTGTAGTCTTACTATCTTGGTCTGTTGGGGTTTATTTCCGGTTATGTTTTTGCTCTGTCTGTTTGCCGGTCTGACTGTATTTTTCACTCTTTTTCTCTTTCTCTCTTGCCATGTCTATCTTTCTCAATGTTGTTCTCTCTCCTTCGCTTTCTCTTTGTTGTTCTCTCTCTTCTATTTCTCTCAGCCTGTCTGCCTGTTTTTTTCTCAACTCTCTATGTTGTTCGCTCTCTCTTTCTTTGTCTCTTTCTTTCTCTCACTTTCTGTCTCTCTCTCTGTCTCTTGCCGTTTTCTTTCCCTCATATTCTCTCCGGCCTTACACTGTGTGGTGGCATGTGGACCCATTCACATATTTCAAGCATGTCTGCGGTACAGAGTTTGATCTGCGTCTCCCAGCGGGACGGCTGAAAAGTGTTAGCTGTTAATTAGGCTGGAAGCAGTCAGAAGGAGTCCAAGAAACACGCTGGCAATGGCATCATGTAAAGCATGACATCGCTAAGTGAGATGTCTAATGTACCACGAAGCAGTGATGGCAAGAGGGGGATTAATTCCACTGTTGATAATGATGATCATCATGATAGATGATGATAATGATGACGACGACGACGATGATGATGTATCGCATGTATCTGATTTGTACATCCAAATGTAAAACACACTAGACAAGAATTAAATACAGTATGATGGGGGATCCAACTTGCGCAATCATCCATCTTGAACTATCAGGGACATGCACTGAGCAGAGTTTATCACTTTTTTGTTTACATGATAAAATGCACACCAGCTATGAGCATCGTATTGACACTTTCCAAGCTGCCATGGCAAATTTGAAAAAGGCAATGAAAATATTGCACATTGTTTCGTCGTATAATTGTGCTTTATTCTAAAGAAAACCCATTAACCGTAGAAAATATTGCTGATTGGACTTTTGAAGTTAGTGTTTGTTTCTTCCTCATACCATCGTTAATCTCTTTAATTTCTTTCTCGGTTCTTCACAGGAAAATACAACACATTGGCCTTGCTAAGACGACGTGTCTTGCTTATCCCACTCTTCTCTTTCTGTGTTCTGCACAGGAGCATGGCATCCCCACCAACATGGGGTATGCGGTGGCGCCGCACCACTCCGGTGTGTACCCGATCCACATGCAGCTGTACGAGGCCTGGAAGAGAGTGTGGGGCATCAAGGTGACCAGCACAGAGGAGTACCCCCACCTCAAACCTGCCCGCTTCCGACGAGGCTTCTACCACAGTGGCATCAGCGTAAGGATATTGTCTACTACACTTCTGTCTCTGTTTCTCTGTCTTTTTTAATCTCTTTCTCTCTCTTTCTTTCTCTCTCTTTCTCTCTCTCTCTCTCTGCTGATGAAGCTTCTTCCCATGGCATCGGTGCAATAATTTTCTCTCTCTCTCTCTCTCTCTCTCTCTCTCTCTCTCTCTCTCTCTCTCTCTCTCTCTCTCTCTCTCTCTCTCTCTCTCTCTCCCTCCCTCCCTCCCCTGGCTCTTCTCCTCAGACCATTCATTCTTGTCAGTAATTCAGGCACTTTGTTACTCTTGCTTAGCAACGTGTTATTTTGGGGGAAATGCCAACTAGCTAACCATTCACAAGAACTATTTATTTACTAACTCCAGAACATCAAGCAGTCAGCACATCAGTGGAATTATTTTCCCCAAAACACAACTTTAACCACAATGTCACGCCATCTGCAAATATCTCTCTCTTGCTTGCTTTTTCTTTCTGGCTCTCTCTCACTCTGTCTTTCTCTCTCCCTCTCTTTCTCATCCATGCCAGCCCCTTTCCTCTCCTGTACACCCATTTCTCTCTCTGTCTCTCTCTGTCTCTCTGTCTCTCTCTCTCTCTCTCTCTCTCTCTCTCTCTCTCTCTCTCTCTCTCTCTCTCACACCTCCCTCCTTCCCTCCACCCATGCCAGCCTTCACACGATCCCCTCTCTTGCTCTGTCTTGCGTACTTCTCACTCTTTCTCCCTAACTCTTACTATATCGTTTTTCACTTTCCACCTTTATCTCACCTGAAAGTCAGAGGATGTAGTGCCTCTCTCCCTCCCCTTCCACCTCCCCAACCCCCCATCCCCGAAAAAGATTTACATCAGGCCTTCACAGTGTATGTGTGATGTGCACGGAGTGAGTTCCCTAGCACATCTTGATCTCGATGCAAGACAAGGCCAAAAAAAAAAAGCAGAAGAGAAAAGAAAGACTGAAAGAAAAAAAAACGGTGATAAGAGGTTGTTGTGACAGCCATTATTTATGATGTGAGCTGATTGAGCCTTGGGGTAGCCAGGGGCTGGTCAAAGGAATTCCTCACTGCCCCGCCACTCCACCGTGGTTCCGTTTGAACGCCATCTCTACCACGGCTGCCACTACACCCCCTCTCTCCACCTCCTCCCTTCCTCCTTCCACCACTCTACCACTGCTGCCACTGCCCCCCCCCTCTCCTTCTCTCTCTCTTCCTCATCCCTCCCTCCCTCTACATCTCTACCACTGCCTCTCTCACTCTCCCTCCACTCGCGTGTGCGCGCTTGCTCGCTCGCTCTGGATCAAACCGGCGAAAAGTTGAAACGCGTCATTGAATAATCCATGGCTGAGCTTTCTCTAAAATGTTTGCTGGCAAGTCATGCATTCTCGTCTCTCTCGACTAGAGAAGAACAAGGGAGGGGAAGGGAAGGGAAGCACAGAGAAGGGAAGGGAGGGCAGGGTGGATGGATGCCTGTACTTTTGGTGCTGAGAAAAAGGGAAGCAACAGAGAACTGTCTTCCGAATGTTTCCTCTGCTCGTGTTCTCTTCCGTGCACGGAATAGCTCTCAAACTGACACCCACTCTTTTGAGATAGTCAAATGACTTTTTGAAATGATTGTCAGCAAATTAACCAGGGCCCTCTTTTATTTGCATAATTTGTCTACAGCTTTTGTTGTCGACGATAGCAATACACAACGACAACAGAAAAACAACAGGGGATCCATTAGAAGTGCACGTTTGAAGAGGCACTCAAGGAAGACAGTTTTGTTAACGCGTGTAGACGGGCCAAGTGTGCAATTTTAACTTCAGCCAGCTCCTTGGCCACATGCTAATGTAATAAACGCAATAAACGCTCTTATCTCGTCAATTGTCATTGGCAAGCACACTGCGGCTGTACTGTATGTGTGTAGCCATGTGTTCGACGTCCAGCCCCCCCCCCCTCCTCTCCTCCTCTCCGTGCGCCGATTTTATTTATTTACTTCTTGTCTGGCAGGCTGGTGTGATGTTGTCATGGCAATGTTAATTCCGACCTTGCCGAGTCTGTGTGAAATATTCATCCGCAAAGCCCCGGCGTTGTCTTCCATTGCCATGTGCGGTGTCAACACACCAACGACACATAATAAAACTCCTTTGCCCCCTAATAGATTATTATTATGACACCATCTGTCAAATATTAGATAATGTCTGATCAGTAATCTTCTCAAGCCATCTGTCCAAGAGGCTTTTTTATTCTCCCTCTTATGTCTTGCCATGAGCTGGCCATGGTGACTGACCAGTTTTTCTTTCTTAGTGATGTGTTTGAGTATTCCACCCCATACAGCAATTCACTCGCTTCTCACCAACGACTGAACATGTTGATTCTGCTCAAGAGATTCCTTTGAAGTTCAAACTGACCCCGATTTCCGTGTGTGTGTGTGCGTGTGTGTGCGTGTGTGTGCGCGTGTGTGTGTGTGCGCGTGTGTGCGTGTGTGCGCGCGTGTGTGTGTGTGCGCGTGTGTGTGTGTGCGCGTGTGTGCGTGTGTGCGCGCGTGTGTGTGCGCGTGTGCGTGTGTGCGCGTGCGTGACTTGAGTTTGTGAGTCTGTGCATTTAGCTTCAGCAGATTGATGACTCAACGTTATTTTTGAATATGAGATTTATTCCCTTGTGGCTTCATCCCTCCCCCTCCCCCCCTCTCTCTGCAGGTTTTGCCACGGCAGACTTGTGGTCTGTTCACCCATACCATCTTCTACAACGAGTACCCTGGCGGGCCCAAAGAACTGGATAAACTCATCAACGGGGGAGAGCTGTTCCTCACTGTGCTCCTCAACCCGGTAAGTCTCCGAAACCGAAAACGCCGGCTGTGAAAGCAAGAGGTCCAAGTCAATCTAGTACCTAGCGTCCTCTCCTTTTGCTTGTGGCCTTGTGTTGTCAGTCGTCATTAATGATGAAAGTTTTGTTCAGTAGCTTGCAAAAGCACAATTCAAAGGTCATTTGCTTATCTGCAATCAAGATGTTGTTCTGGGAAAAGCCTCCTACAGATTGCTCTGCCTAGGCTGACGGTGGGGTAAACTATTGTTTTCTCTACTTGATTTATCAGTAACGGATCATTTGATGAATTTAAGAAATTGCCACAGTTGTTTCTACCCTGGTGGCCTGATGCAATGGCATGACTAACTTTGATGGGTCTATGACTTTTTGGGGGCTCATAAATTAATTAGTGATTGATAATTCATGTACTGCAATGAATATACAAAAAAAACTAAAACAAAAACCTTTTATTCCATACAATAGTGGCATTAGCTATGATCAAACCATGCTGATGTGTCACTGCTGAAACGCCCTTTCGGGACTGTGTACCTGTTAAATCAGCCACAGCTCATTTGTTGAATTAAAAAATCACAACAGCTGTGTTTTTACCCTGCTAGCAATATGACTGAACTTGACATATGGTCGGTGTTAATTTTCTTTCTTCACCTGTGTGGGTGTGCGCACATGTGTTTGTGTGTCTGTATGTCTGTGTTTGGTCAACAGATCAGCATCTTCATGACACACCTGTCGAACTATGGCAACGACCGGCTGGGCCTGTACACCTTCAAGAACCTGGTGAAGTTCCTGGAAATGTGGACCAACCTAAAACTCCAGACGCTGCCGCCTGTGCCCCTGGCCCACCGCTACTTCCAGATCTTCCCAGAGGAGAGGGACCCCATCTGGCAGGTAACTGTAACTATAGCCTGATTATCATTGACTTTCAAAGTTTGTACGGAACAACAAGCGTCATGAATGGCAAAATCGGGTCTTAAAAGAGGGATGTGGAGAGGCAGAGGTACAGCAGGGTTGCCATTTGTACTTTATGGAAGGGCTGTAAGTCAAGACCTCCTCCAAGACATGTCCAAGACCAGAATTATTCTGGACCAAGTCAAGACCGAGTCCAAAGGGGTTCGAGTCCGAGACGTTACCAAAAGGTCCAAAATATTAGATTCAGAGTTACATGTCAATCTGTAAATGAAAAAAAAGATAAATGATGATGTGAATGTTTGAAGGACACAGAGATGCTGTGCATGCCTCAACCTAGGGGTGCGCGGTATGGACGGTATACTATCGTGCGCTGTATTTTTTCCACCAAGGTATAGATTTTGTCCATACCGCTCTACTGCCATAGCGCATTGCGTCCTGCAGATGGCAGTAGACAACGTTTTGAACATCCACCGACTGTCTCTCGTAGTTGTAGCAAAAGAATATGTGTGGTTGTAGGACAACAGCAGCACAATCTCATTTAAATAAGCTTTAAGTGTAAAATGTATAGTTAGTGTAGTGAACTATTGTTTTAAACTGTATGTGATTTCGATTCTGGTCTCCACAATTGAATGTACAGTGGTGTATGAAAAGCAAGTTAGAAGCTAACAGCCCAAGTCATTCATGTCAATGCTGGTGTCTGACAACAGAAATGTGCTAAATCTATGTGCTAACACTGGTTACTTTACATTTGCGCCAGCCTTTCTAACATGTTACTGTGTCCAGTTGAGGTAATATCATTCATGATATCTGGCTGGGTGTTAGTAACTGAAATGACTGTTCACTGTTTAAAATGTGATTTAGCGATTTCGCTAACGTTAGCCCGCTAACCGCTGCTGCAGTGATAGCTGCCATTTAAATGCATTAGTTCTACCAGAGAAATTAGAACACAGGGGAGAGGGCTCAGTCTCATGGGTTCCCCCAGGGGCTGTTCACTCACGGAACTTCCTGTTAGCCACAATTGGCTAACCCTAACCACGGGACAGTGCAAAATGAATGGGTGTCAATGGAGTTTTTTACCATTATAATTTTTGTGATTTTTTATAATTTTTTGTCCTGAAATATTAATATTAAGTTCGAAGCTAGAAATAATAAGACCCCATTTGAGTAGCGTTTCGATTATTTTGCGCCACTAGATTATTTTATACTGGGTCACAAAGCTCAATTTTTATGGGGCCAAACCCATAAACATTAGCGCGATGCTAGCGAGTACAGGTTGAAATCTTCTAACCTGCTGTAAAACTACACACCTGTGCGATTTGTCAATACAGCCTATTGTTAAACAACAGTCATAGTGCTTACCAGGAATGTTTTGTTGATGATATTTGTGACTGGCAATCGCAGTAGCAATGTATTTAGCATGGGTTCCCCTGTCCATTCCATACATTTTCCCACATGAAGGACTGGCCCACGCTCGTTACTGCATTATGCATGCAAAGCTAACTGGCTACAATGGGAACCAATGAGACTGAGCCTTCTCCCTGTTAGAGGTTCTCTGGTTCCCATTGTAGCCAGTTAGCTTTGCATGCATTCTGCAGTAACGAGCGTAGGCCAGTCCTTCATGTGGGAAAATGTATGGAATGGAAAGGGGAACCCATGCTAAATACATTGCTACTGCCATTTCCAGTCACAAATATTATCAACAAAACATTCCTGGTAAGCACTATGACTGTTGTTTAACAATAGGCTGTATTGACAAATCGTTCAGGTGTGTAGTTTTACAGCTGGTTAGAAGATTTCAACCTGTACTCGCTAGCATCGTGCTAATGTTTATGGGTTTGGCTAACAGGAAGTTCCGTGAGTGAACAGCCCCTGGTTCTACAATGCATTGCTAGCTGCCTCTTGTGAAAGTTCGTTTTTTTTTAACTTTAACAATAACAGCTTAACCATTAGGCTTGGCATAATCACAGATGCAGGCGCACATTTCCAAATTACCCTCAGCAACTCCAGAAATAGAAAAAAGGGTCCAATGAACGATTTATTGGGTAAAGTCCATGTTCAGTTTGACACCCCTCCTTTCCCTCGTTTAACCCCTTCTAGACTTGGTGAAATTGACAAGTGTTGTAGCCTATCATTGCATTGCAAAATGCATTTTACATAGTTTTTGTTTGTGTGAATTCTTGCCATTCAAATCTTTTGAAAACACATTCCAAAAATGCTAATGCAAATGCAAAAGTTAAAAAAAGGTATTTTGGACATTTTGCAATGGAATGCTTCAATTTTACACAAATGTAAAATACCGTGATATATACCGTGATATATACCGTGGCTAAAATTATACCGAGGTATACATTTTTGGCCATACGGCCCACCCCTACCTCAACCCACCACCAGCGAGTCCCGATATAAGTACTACAGCCCTGCTTAATAGTTACCTTGACAACAAACACCTTTCCACCCTTGACTAGGTCCCCTGAAAATAGAAAGATTTTGTACTACAAATGTTATTTCTTATGTAGCTTTACAAAACAGCAATGTATGAACAGTTTATTTTTGGGGTGGATTTCACATCATGTTCCATACATGACATAGCCTTTCCAATCATTACAGCCTTTCCAATCATTCCAATCATTCAGATGTCTCTGGTTCTACCGCCCACCACGCACAGACACACACACACACACACACCTAGACTAACAATAACTGTAATGCGGAAAACACTGTACAACTGTACATACAGAGGTTGCATGCCAATCAGACATCCTTTATTGGAGCCGGGCAGATCTCAGGCTGTTTGTTTATTGTTGTTTTTTTCCGTACATCGTTTTTTTCCGTCCATCTATCCAGTATCCAATATGAGTCTGCATCTTAACCATGTGGTGAAGATCATTTGTTCTCTCAGCAGATTATGCATGTCAGAGTACAGCCTGTACCAACCATATGGGGAAGACCTTTTGACTCAATGTCATGTGTGTGGGCGTGTGTTTGTGTATGTGTGTCTGTGTCTGTGTGTGCACACATGCTTGCAATTGCATGTGTACATATGTGTGTATGTTCAAACAGGAAGGGTGGTAGTCGATTGAATGCCAAATACATTGTTCAAGTACGTTCACACAGGTACGCAAAGATGAGATGAGCCTTCTTGCTGTTAACCCAAGCTGCTACCGAGGACTTATTTTTGTCGTATGCCGCATCTCAACGCCTCCTCACTGGCTCACACCAACAGCCGTAAACTCGTTTCTGTGTCAGTCCAAATGATCGTTTTGAGAGCGCACACACATTTTCAGCCATCTGGTGCCGTCATGCGTTTATTACCCGGGTGTTTTGCGCATGTTACACCAACCCAACCCTCCCTCCCTCTGTCCCTCAAAAAAAAAATCCTGATTACACTGCAAATGTTCCTCTTTAATTGATTAAGAGGAGAGGCGCAATAACAGATATGTGTTGGCAAGGCCAGGGGTTGTGTTGAACAGCAGTGCTGTAGAATGGGTCAACAGGGAAGGCGAAGGAGGGGTGGGAGAGGGACAATGGGGTCAGTTGTCTTAGGCTCGGTAAAGGGATCAGCGGCCCTGTAGATCAGTATTGTGTGCATGGTGGTGGTGGTGGTGGTGGTGGTGGTGGTGGTGTCGTCCATCTGATGGCGTGATCTGTTCCGCACTGTTCTGTTCTTCTCTGGTCTGCTCTGCTCTGCTCATTACTGCCAGCAGATGGTAGGGGTGATGGCGGCTGGCAAGGCCACAGTTGGCACTCTTGGCTGGCTGGCTGGCATGCGATGCGGACCAGGACTGACCCCCGCAGGCTGTGTGCTCTGCTGTGGCGGATCAGCACCCAGATGTTGTTGTGCTGGGCTGGGCTGGGCTGGGCTGGGCTGGGCTGGGCTGGGCTGGGCTGGGCTGGGCTGGGCTGGGCTGGGCTGGGCTGGGCCTGAGCTGGGCTGTGCTGGGCTGGGCTGGGCTGGGCTGGGCTGGGCTGGGCTGGGCTGGCTGCAGCTCATGGTCTCCTCCTCTACTCCGCCCCCCCGGCCCCGGCCCATTCCGCATAGGCGGAGACTGGAGACATAGACACAGACTCTACATACAAAGAAGGGTACACACACACACACTTGTATAGATACGCAGGCCACACACACAAACACACACACACAGATTGAGATGTTGCTGTACTGTACTGTGCTGTGCTGCACTGCGCTGGCTGCAGCTCCCTGCCTTCCTCTCGCTCTCTCCAATCGTTCAACCATCGATTTAATACAGGCATAGGCAAAGACATGCAAACATGCATACAGGCACATAAAGGCTCTCATCCAGACCCATCACTGAGATTTCCTTAGAGTGTTGAGGTCAAGGAGCAGTTGGCGAGTGCCTGAGTGTCCTCTGGTGCCCCCTGTGCTCTTAGCCTATGACCTGCCAGACTGACCTGCATTCCTCTAGTCTAGCCAATTACCTAACATGACTCGGATGATTGACATTCCTCCTGTCCAACCACTTACATGTCCCCGATGATTGACATTCCTCTTGCCAATCACTTGCATGAACCAGATGATTGACATTCCTCCAGCCCAATCACGTTCATGAAATTGCAGTCAGGGAGCGCACACCATGGGAATGGATGTTGGGACATCTCAGGGAATGCATCAAAACAAAGTGAAACAACTTACTCTGTTGTCGTGAGCCTGCCTTTGGGAAAGTCCACTAGGGGGGAAAATGGGGGTTGGGGTGGTGAGGGTTTTGAGGTTGCTGCGGTGATAATGAAGACTTGTGTACCGAATATGCTCTTCTAGGTCCCCATTCAAAAGGAAGTTAATTACAAACCACAGGCCAATTAGTTATTGGAGATGTGTTGCATACTGTGTGTGTGTCTGTGTGTGTCTGTGTGTGTGTGTGTGTGTGTGTGTGTGTGTGTGTGTGTGTGTGTGTGTGTGTGTGTGTGTGTGTGCGCGTGTGCGCGTGTGCGCGTGTGTGCGCGCGTGTGTGTGAGAGAGAATTTGTTTTTGTGTGTGCATGCCTGTGGGTACTGTGTGTGTGTGTGAGAGAGAGAATTTGTTTTTGTGTGTGCATGCCTGTGGGTACTGTGTTGTGTGATCTGTGTGTATATGGTGTGTGTGTGTGTTTGCGTGCATGTGTGCGTGTGGATGCGTGCGTTGTTGTGTGCACTTGTGTGTGCGTGTGTTTGTGTGCGCACTTGTGTGTGCGTGTGTTTGTGTGCGCACATGCATTTGTGTATGACTAATTCTCTGTATTGGCTTAATGACCCAGTTTATGAAGGCCTTGGCGGAGTTCCCCGGGGCTAGTGAGCTAGCGCCCTGCTGCTCACCGCTGCTGCATACTGCTGCTGTATACTGCTCACACTCAATTCAATAAAGCATGTCTGCCTTGTCTGTCTGTCTGTCTTGTCTGGCTGTCTGTCTGTGTATCTTGTCTGTCTGCCTGTCTGTCTGTGTATCTTGTCTGTCTCTCTGTCTCCCTACGGGACCCCTGTAATCCTGCAGTCTTCTGCTCACTGCTACTGTTGCATTATACTGCTCATACTCATTCTACTGAAGCCCCTCTGTCTGTCTGTCTGTCTGTCTGTCTGTCTGTCTGTCTGTCTGTCTGTCTGTCTGTCTGTCTGTCTATCTATCTATCTATCTATCTATCTATCTATCTGTCTCTCTATCTATTTGTCTGTCTCTCTCTCTCTCTCTCTCTCTCTCTCTCTCTCTCTCTCTCTCTCTCTCTCTCTCTCTCTCTCTCTCTGCGTCTGTCTGCGTATTTGCCTGTCTTTCTGTCTGTCTGTCTGTCTGTCTGTCTCTCTCTCTCTCTCTCTCTCTCTCTCTATGCGTCTGTCTTTGTCTTCGGTTGTCTGTCCATCTTCCTGTCTGTCTGCTCTACAGGAGCCCTGTGATCCCTCGCTCTGCTGCTGTAGCTGTATGTTACTGCTGCATTCTACTGCTCGAGCTCAGTCCTCTACAGCAGTGTTTCCCCAACCATTTTTGTGCTTTGTATCCCCAAAGCATTTCTGTCAAACACTGAGCACCCCCGCCACTCACCCCGCTGTACATTTCTTCCAAAGCCCATTGTGACTATGATCCATACATTAGCAACTACTACATTTTTCCACAAACCCCCTGCATTGTGTACCCTTAGTACCCCCTAGTGGTACATGGAACCCTGTTTGAGAAACATTGCACTAAAGCCACCCCTGTCTGTCTGTCTCCTTCTGTCTCTCTTCCTACAGGACCCCTGCGAGGACAAAAGGCACAAAGACATTTGGTCAAAAGAGAAGACGTGTGACCGCTTCCCCAAGCTGCTGATCATCGGGCCGCAGAAGACGGGTGAGTGGCAGCAGATTAGCCCATCCGGCCCCAGCCCTAGCCTGGTTAGAACCAAGCTGCCCCTCTCCTATGCCCCTTTCATTAATCCACCGGTTGGACGAATTCCAGAATGGAGTATCATCTAGTTGTCCAAACAACGCGATCAAATGTGCCTTCAAATTCACACAATACCCAATTCAATAGAATACAGATTCATAGAATACAGCGGAACAACAAATGTGGGTGGCATGTTGGCAATGTGAGGTTGTCTTAGCAGTGATGTATTTCTGAAATAGACTACTGGTAATCACTGAATGCAGCCATTACAGTTTGCTACTGAGTCAGTGAGTGGGCAGAAGTGGAGGGCAAAAATGAGTTGGATGAAGTGGATTTACGAGTGAGTGAATGTGTGAGGGTACAAAAAAAGTGAAATGCACTCAGGTTGTGAAAGAGAGTGATGGAGTTAGTGGAAGTGAAGGAGGAAAGTAGGGCTGATGTGTACAATGAGGTTGTAAAAGAGTGATGGAGAGTGATGGTGAGAGAGGACAGGAAGGGCGGAGGGATTGAGGAGGGGTGGTGTACCCTCCGTGTGCCATGTCAGATGGGTTGCCTAAGCTTTTGAAGAGCGTTTGATCTGTGCTGTACAAGGCCAGCAGGGCCCATGGCCAGTGGCCCCCATCCCTCAGTGGGGTAGCTTAGCCCCAGGCTGGTCTTGGCACTGGCACAAGCCCACCGCCAACTGCTACACACACACTTTACACATGCACAAACTCGACACGTATACTCTCCACACACACTCCACTCAACACACACACATATACACACACACGCACTCCACACACACACACACAGACACACACACACACACACACACACAGATTAATTTATGGGCTTGCCTGCTGGAGAGAGAACAAAAATATATACACCCAGCCGTTCTTTAGCTTTTTACGGCCGCCTTGACTGCAGGTGCACGGCACTCTCTAATTTAACTACTTTAAGATGTGTCTCGGGCACACACAAAACCCCACTCTCTCCCCCAGCAGCCTTGACGTCTCGGTCATGATGAAGTGACGGGAAAGCCTGGTCTGTTATTCATTTCATTGAATAGAGATTAAGGAGGGGGAGGGGGTGGGCTGAGGTGGGGTTGGGTGGAGATGTTCTGTCCGTGTGTGAATTCACACTTTCTCTGCTGTGTAATTAACCTTAGTGGCTCCGGAGAGGGAGCTGAATGGCGAGACAAAGGCCCTGTCCCATTATGACCGCTTGCTTCCACTCGTTTTTGTCACCAACTCCTGTGTTTCTGCACGTGCAAGTGTGATGTGTCCCAATACTTTCAAGTGTGAATAGAGAGGTACTTAAAATCGGTTAAAATGTCTTTCTGATGCTAAAGAAATATGTATTAAAAAAACTAGAAACTTTACAAAGAAAAGAAGAACTGAGTGCGATCTCTCCCCCCAACACCCCCCCCCCCCCCCCCCCTCCCCCATGTATTATTATCAAGTACATGAATGTAAACCAAACCAACAACGGGATTCTCTAAAAATATAGAAGTGCAGGTCTTCAGCAATGGAGTTAGGGGGTTTTGCATCTGAACTCTTCATTTTGAAATAAATAAGTTGGTCCATATGAAAAAAAAAAAAAAAAAAAAAAAAATTAAAATGGGAGTGCTGTCTTGTATTCTAATAATACGATAATTCACTGTCTGTGGCTCTGGAGTCGTAACTGACTGGTGAGGTAAAGCCTCCCAATGCCTTCCCAATTAGACCACATCTTCAGTTAGCTCACCGTTGAATTACCTTTCCTGAATGTGTGAGGTACCTGTTACATGTGTATGGTGGGTGAATGTGGCGTCAGCCTGCTTATGGTCCAGGTTCTCTCCAGTGGTTTCATAAACCAGTTGAGTCATAGTTTCTTACCTAACTGCTTACCCTACCTGCGCATGCGCAAGTGCACATCATACCAACATCTTGGCGCTATAACACACACACACACAGTTGAGGACAATTTTATTAACACCCCCACTCCCTCCTAAAATTAGACATCTCTCTTGATTACTCAGTGAGAATGACCATTATTAATACGTTTCTGGTATACTGGAAACAAATATACCATGGTGATAATGTCCAATAAGTCAAATTTGGATTTTCCAGTGTTAGAATGAGTTTAAACAAAAAAGGGCAAAAATGACATGGACAAAATTATTAGCCCCCTGATCATCGATAGTCAATACGCTTCAGGCACCATGGTGCTCTTTTTCTTCCTGGAAATGGTTTTATTATATTTTTTTTGACGGAATAGGCTTCATTTCATAAACCAGTTGAGTCATATTTTCTTACCTAACAGCATACCCTACCTGCGCATGCGCAAGTGCACATCATACCAAAATCTTGGCACTATAACACACGCACACGCACACGCACACGCACACTCTCACACGCGCGCGCGCGCACACACGCGCGCACACACGCGCGCACACACACGCGCACACACACACACACACACACACACACACACACACACACACACACACACACACAGACACCTCAGCTTCAGGTCAGGTGAAGTGTGATCTTGTTGATCATGTTGCCGACATGGGGTGTCTGACGTCTTGTGTTGGAACAGTTGGTTATGATATCACCCTTGATAAAGGAATCTCCTCACACCGTTTCTGCTCCCAGGTTTTATTATACGCTATCACACACACACACACACACACACACACACACACACACACACACACACACACACACACACACACACACACACCTCAGTTCCAGGTCAGGTCATGTGATATTACATGTTGCTGACATGGGGTTTCTGACGTCTTCTTATGTTGGAAAAGTTGGTAATGGAATCACCCTCGATAAAGGAATCTCCTCACACCGTTTCTGCTCCCCGTTTTATTATGCACAATGTTTCGACCCAAATAGCCTTCATGTGTGGACACTACTTTCATTTGCTTGATTTGTTTTTTGATTCAGTATCATTGTTTTGATCCAGCATTTCTTGATTGGATGTGGACACATCACTGTACTGCTAGTTTCCAGCTCAAAGTCACTTCAGGCACCATGCAATGCTAGTTTCCAGCTCAAAGTCACTTCAGGCACCATAGTGCTCTCTGTTTATTCCTGGAAATGGTTTTGTTGTATATATTTTTTGACGTAATAGGCTACGTATGGAGATTCCTTTGCTTTTGTTTTGATCCAACACCTTTTGATTGGATGTGCGCATGCAACCTTGCATCACATTAGTTTAGGTCAAGAAAATAATTGATGTGGAAACTTAATTTAATTGTATTGCTATTTTAACTTAATTTTCTTTTGTAGACATGTGACAATTACAAAGTGAATGGAGTTGGCTCCAGAGCTAATAGTTTGTAAATATCCCATGTTACAAAGGGGACACCTTTGGCTTATATAAATCTGCGGCCTATACGTATACTGTATGAACAATTGTTTCTTTTTAATTTCAGTTGGGCTTGTAAGCCAGAAATTTCCATACTGCTTCTTCTACACAACCTAACATTACTTTCACCCTGGATGTTCCCCTAGGTACCACGGCACTCT
>NC_085863.1:49943807-50056307 GCF_034702125.1 Engraulis encrasicolus
GTAGTTTAGCCTCTCGTGACCTGCTGTCTTTGGCGTTTAACAATGCTTGAACGACGACGGTGGGCCAGAGGGGAAACGATAGAACTAGTGAGTGAGGTAAAGTTTGCTTATTTCAGCTTCTGACTGGGCCTCCTACTAAAATCAGATAGGTGCGCCACTATTAACACCGTATTGAGATTCTCCTTGCCTACTTTCACCTCTCTACCAGGGGGAAAACCACCTCTTGACAACCCAATCCCACCTACATCCATAATAAATGATAGAAGATACTCTTTATCGGTTCAAAATGCTTACATGTTGCTGTGGGGAGTGAGATACTTCAATTTCATTGTACAATTGTGTGATTTATTTTTGGTTGTGTACAGTGACCATATAAGCCAGACATTCTTTTTGATTCTTGTGTGTGTCTACCAGGCTTGTACGAAATTCCGAATTGGATGAATTTCATTCAAAGTAATGCCATAATACGAACACTAGGTGGTGGTGTTCTATGTACTCTCAAAGGGTGGTGTATCTTAAATTCAAAGAAATTCAAGGTATTGACACCACCTAGTGTTCGTATTGTGGCATTACTTTGAATTCAAATTCATCCCATTCGAAATTTCGTTCAAGCCTGGTGTCTACGCATCTGTGTCTAACCGATCTGTGTCCTCTACAGCACCAGAGAGCACATGACGACCCGGTGGCTCAGAGGTACACCTTCCACGAGGTGATAACAGCGGGCCGCGACTCCCCCGCCAAGCTGCAGGGCCTGCAGAACCGCTGCCTGCAGCCCGGCCTGTACGCCACACACCTGCAGCGCTGGCTCAGTCACTACCACCCCAGCCAGGTGGGTCTGGTCTGACGGCCGCTGCATGCATACATCTCAATATTTGCGTAGGGGAAAGAGCAAGACATCATGAGAGAGAGCAAGCAAGTGACAGACAGACAGACAGACAGACAGACAGACAGACAGACAGACAGACAGACAGACAGACAGACAGACAGACAGACAATATTCAACCATGTTTTGTGGAGATTATTTAAAAGATATCACTCAAGTCGCGTTTGGTGTATTTGTGCCATTAGGGTGTGTGTGCGTGTGTGTGTGTGCATGCGTTATTATTATTACCTTCGCCAGAAGGTTATGTTTTGCCCGCCGTGTATTTATTTATTTGTGAATATGCCTGTTTGTACTTCGTATAACTCAGTCAGAACTGAGCCGATTTTTATGAAATTTTGTGGGATGATTGGTCATGACCCAAGGAACAATCGATTACTTTTTGGAAGTGATTGGGTCAAAGGTCAAGGTCACGAAAAGGTCAAAAACTTAAATTCAGCCGATTTTTATGACATTTAGTGGGATGATTGCTCATGACCCAAGGAACAATCGATTACTTTTTGGGAGTGATTGGGTCAAAGGTCAAGGTCAAGGTCACGAAAAGGTCAAAAACGTAAATTGCGCCGATTTTCATGAAATTTACTGGGATGATTGGTCATGACCCAAGGAACAATCGATTACTTTTTGGGAGTGATTGGGTCAAAGCTCAAGGTCAAGGTCACAAAAAGGTCAAAAACGTTTTTATTTTCCAAGCACTATATAATAATAATAATAATTGTATTTGTATAGCACTGTGTCATACAAGGCATGTAACTCAAAGTGCTTAACAAATGGGAAAAAAACATTGTTAGAAATACATTTAAAAGGAGAGGTATGGAGGAGAGGTAGAAAAAGCAGGAAGAAAGAGGAAGAAGAGATAGACAGAGAATGTAGAATCATAAGGTCTACGTAGGTTAGGACCAGGATTCTTAGATGTGTAAGGTCCATAGTGGCTGGGCCTATCATAAGTCATAGATAGTCACACAGAGATTGGGCGCTCAGGTGCGGCCCCTAGTGGCATCAGGGGTGAGGAAAAACTCCCTTTCGCTTGATTCATAGTTTGTAAGGGGAAAAAAAAAGCTCAGTGAGGTCTGAGAAAAAAGACCCCCTATAGTCAGGAAGAAACCTCAGGCAGAGACCAGCGGCCACCTAGGGGAGCCCCCTGCCAGGGCTGGTTGCGAGTAGTAAGGGCGCTGCGGCAGCTGGGACACTATGACGCCTTGGCAGCTAGGAGTTGGCAAGGATGAAGAGGTGGGTCTTCAGCTGCTTCTTGAAGGAGTCGACGGAGGTGGCTGATCGGATCTCGATGGGGAGGGTGTTCCATCTCTTGGGCGCATAGCAGGCAAACGCGGCGTCGCCGATCTTCTTCTGCGGGGGGGTGGGGGTCCTTAGCAGCTTGGCATCAGTGGACCTGAGAGCTCGAGCAGGGGCATAAAAAGAGAGCATGTCTGAGATATAACTAGGGGCAAGTCCATTTAATGCTTTAAATACTGTGAGCAGAATCTTAAAGTCGATTCTGTATGAGACAGGTAACCAGTGCAGGTCTGCCAAGACAGGAGAGATGTGCTCTCTCATTCTGGTTCTTGTTAGGATTCTTGCCGCAGAATTTTGAATGAGTTGCAATTTGTCAATTAATTTTTTTGGGAGACCAGAGAAGAGAGCATTGCAGTAGTCTATCCTACTGGTGACAAAGGCATGAATAAGTTTCTCAGCGTCTTGTCGGGGGGCCAAGCCGCGCACTTTGTTGACATTTCTAAGATGGAAAAAAGCAGATTTTGTTATCTTGTTGATGTGAGGCTCAAAGCTCAAATCCGAGTCTATGACCACACCTAGGCTAGTAACCTTATCTTTAATGTGCATGCTTAGGTCACCTAGGCTTGAGTGGAGTTTTGCACGTTTTTTCTTAGGCCCAATGAGCAACACTTCAGTTTTATCCTCATTTAATTTTAGGAAGTTACTGTTCATCCAATCTGTGATGGCAGACATGCATTTAGTCAAGGCATTAATGGCAGTGGTTTGGCTAGGCTCGACAGAGATATATAGTTGAGTGTCATCGGCATAGCTATGAAAATCAACATTGTGCTCTCTGATGATGGAGCCCAGGGGCAACATATAGAGAGAGAAGAGGAGAGGGCCCAAGCAACTACCCTGAGCAACTCCAAAAGGCACATCATACTTGTTGGAGACGTATTCTCCGATGGTGACAAAAAACTGCCTTCCTGTAATATATGCCAGAACAACGTGTGCATGCTGAATTGAATAAGAGGTCAAGACTGGGCCAAAAATGTAATATTACGATATTCCGGTCCGATTTAAATGAAACTAACACCAAAATTTGGACAATGTTATGCCCCACACTCTGAAGATGGCCAGAAAAAAATAAGTAGCGTAGGCGAAGGTTTGCGCTCTACCGAGTGCCCATTCTAGTTACTCATTATATAGGAGGATGAAGGAGTAAAAGTATTCAAAACTAATACTCTTCATATTCTTGTCCACAACTTTTTTCTATTTTTTCACTTTGGTTTGGTAATATTAATCATAGCTTTGCTTTGCATGCTATGCTTAGCATGCTTTGATTGTATACTTGGATTCAAGGCACCAGCACCTAAATCTTTTCAATGATCACCAACAGTCATTGTTGCATAATAGCAATATACACGCGTTATGAAACTGCCTCATTTTCATGTGTGAACATGAACATGTGTTTGTGTGTACATGTAATGTGTCGTGTTCCTGTGAATGTGTCCGTGGGAGGAGGTTTCAGTAATGTCAGTATATTCTGCATGTGTCATGACTTAGTGTGCATTCTGCCAAATATTTGGCAGTTACGAATGATATGGTGTAAATTGGCCCGGGACTGCTATTGATTTTATGTCTTGGATTGAGGAAATGAAGCCTTTTTGCATAAATCAACTTCTCAAAACCACATACTTTCTCCCCAGCCACCCAAAAAAACAAATGTTTATTTATCGCTAAGAGAGTGAGTTTGGCGGGTTTGGCTGTGTTGCATTGTGAGGAATTTGAGTAAAAGCAGTATAAAGACAGATGGGATGCTGGATGCCAGAGTGCTAACACGCCTGTCTGTGTCTCTCTTTTTCTTCTGACGGACGTCTCTATTAACCTTTTTCTATCAAAGACATGATTTGCTTTAATATGATGCGCATCAAAACGATAGTGCGACATGTATGACGGAAAACCAAACAAACGGGCTTATCTTATGTCTCTAGAAAATAGAAAGAGGACACGTTTTCCCTTTAAAATGAGATGGGAAAAGGGCCTATGTATCTCCTGGGCTCTTTGTTTTAATGGATGGTCTCTGTGTCTTGTTTCAGTCGGGCGTGAGTGTCTTGTTTCTAACGTGCGTGTCTGTGTGTCTACTCTTGGCTCCTTGTTTCTGTCAGATTCTGGTGCTGGATGGACAGATGCTAAGGACGGAACCGGCCTCGGTCATGGACAAGATCCAGAAGTTCCTGGGGCTTACAAACTTACTCAACTATCACAAGATCCTTGCGTAAGTGTTTCCTCTGCATGTGTGTTTCTGTCTGTGTGTGCGCGCATTTCTGTGTGTGTGTGTGCACACGTGGGTGCTTACATGTTTGTTTGTGTGTTTAATGGTTGGATGTCTGCCATTTTCGATGTATTTTTTAAGATGGTAGGTTCTTTCTGTCTCCGCATAATGCCACAGCATGCACATCAACTTTAGTCAGCAGGTTCTCTCTGTCCTCATAATGCCAAAGGACACACATCCACTTCAGTCTGGGTGCTGGACCAAAACTGGAAACTCAGCAAACGGAGTCAAAGTCCAGTACGCTCCTATTGTCTTGTCAGATGAAGTGCGGATGCCCGAAACATTTTTCTTTGGGAGTATACTGTTGCTGCAGACGTTATCTGCTCAGATTTGTTTGCCTGTCCATCTTTGATTTAAATAGCAGCCATAGGGGAGGCATGATGGCAGAGAGCTGAGTTTAGCTGTGTATTCTCTCGCACACTAATCGCTCGTAAAGCTGTAGAATCACTCTGGATGCTCGTAAAACATTGCTGCAACCTTTATTGTCAGCCGGTTGTTTAGCGCCAAAACACTGCTTACTGGGCAGGTCTCGCCATAGCCTCGCACTAATGTCATTCGTACAGAGTGTCTGGAATGGACGCATAGAGATGCATTTACTGGAAGGTACATTAAGATCATTAAAATTTGAAATATGCGTTAAGTTTTACACTATCACTGATGGGAGGGGTGAGCCTTGTTGAAGTTTGCAATGTCCTCCACTTGTCCCTGCCCTGTTCGCTTATTGGCTCTTTGTCTGTTAACAAGACTAAAGCCCTTGCTAAACACCGAGCCCAGACATAATGTGGATGGAACATTGTTTTGGACTGGAGCATAAGTATGGCAATGCCAGGCTGAATTTGCACAAACTTTGAGGTCAATTTTATTACCAAAGCTGGTTGCTTGGTTCACACCAAATGTAGTTGCTTGGGTCACACCAGACCATATCACAAGTGATCTATGGTCTGGAGAGACCGTACTGACTTGTTGGGGGAGGTGTAGTTTACGATTGCCAATGGCCGTTTATTGGCCATATATACGTAGCCCACTGCCAAAATCGTGTCAGTTGTATTCAAACAAACTGCAAGCTTCCATTTTTCAAGTAATACGCATTATGATTTTTCCACCGCTCCCCAGTCTTGGATTGGCTCTCTACCTCTAGCTAGCACTTTGGGACAAGCTTCCATGCTGTCTTTCAGATCGAAACGATTGTGTAAAGCAGCATGGGCTTTCCCAGGCTACCAAGCTAGCATTTGTGGCTCATCATTTATTTACGTCTTTTGTTAATAGAAAGGGAATTGCTAACAGTGATTTTAGTAGGTCTTGCTTTGAGCGTACAGTAGAGTAGTGTCTGGATCTGGGCCAGGCGTGGGCCATGCCCCACCCCCCTGAGTGGGTGGTTGACTTGGCTATGGAAGCTGCTGCTGCTGTCTTTTCTCAGCCAAGCTCTTCACCTCCCTCCTTCCATGTCTCCAAACCGATCACCATCATCGGAGCTCCTCTTATCCCTTCCTGCTTGTCTGTTCCTTTTTTGTTTCTTCGCTTTTTCTCAATACCCCCAACCTCCATCTAATTCATCTGTCTCGTTGTCTTGCGCTGGCACTCTCTCTCTCTCTCTCTCTCTCTCTCTCTCTCTCTCTCTCTCTCTCTCTCTCTCTCTCTCTCTCTCTCTCTCTCTCTCTCTCTCTCTCTCTCTCTCTCTCTCTCTCTCTCCTGTCCAGTGCTGCATACTAACTCTTCCTCCTCCTCCACCTTCCTCTTCTACCTCTTCCTCCTCCTCTTCCTCCTCCTCCACCACCACCTTGTGCGCCCTCGTATTCTCTCCAGTGCTGGGCTACATAATCACTAACCCAGGCACATAAACAGCAACATCTGTTAGTCACATCCCCCAGTGGACAATGGGAATGTTTTGTCCCGTGTCAGCTCTTTAAACAGCAAAAGCTGTGTGCCATCTGCTCTTAAATCGCTTTCCATTAGACTGACGTGGAAGGATCCGCTAGCTTTTTATTAATTTATTTATTTATACGTTTATTCATGCGTTTATTTACCCACACATGTGTACACACACACACACACACACACACACACACACACACACACACACACACACACACACACACACACACACACACACACACACACACACACACACACACACAGCCAGCCTTTCTTTACTTGTAAAATGTATGTTATTTCCTTCTCTCCTCTTCCCCTTGTTCAGGTTTGATCCCAAGAAGGGCTTCTGGTGCCAGCTGATGGACGGGGGCAAGACCAAGTGTTTGGGCAAGAGCAAGGGCCGCCGATATCCGGACATGGACGCTGATGTGAGTCTTTTTCGGACATACCCTACCCTACCCTACCTTATCCTGCCCTACCCTGCACTAGCCACCAGCAGCGTTGTGACAAAACCGAGCCGAGTTCTGCACATCACACGAAAAGCAGCTCGCCTACCCCACTGTGCACTACCCACCAACATTATGACATAACCACACTGAGCACAGCGCTGTTACAAGCAAAGCAGCTCACTGGCGGCCCGTTTTACTAGAAAGAGGAAATATTTGTCCCAGAATTAATGGCCTTGCCTGAAAAGAGAAAAAAAAATGAGTGCCAGAAATAAAAGGCCTTACAGCGTTTTGTGTTGGGCACCGCTGTTCTGGAACTCGGCGGCTGAAATCTGACACTGGCGAGCGGCGCATGAAGCCCTGGCTTGATGTAGTGTCGGCCTCAGCAGAAGTGACAGGTCGCTGTCAGCTCGCCTCGTCCTCGTCTCGCCACACCCCTCCTTGCTCTGGAACATCAGCAGAGGGCCCCGCAGCACCACACACCCTCGCCACAGCTCTGTCCTTAGTAGACTTGGGGAGGGGGTACGAAAAGAAGACGGTAGAAGAAAGAAAAAGGGAGGGGAGAAAGGGAAAGAAAGAAGTCCTGCCATTGTGCAGTCCAAAGAAGGAATGAATGAAAGAAAAAAAAGAAACAAACAAAGAAAGAGGGCACAGATGGAAGAGAAAAATGAGAGAAATGATTGACAGCAGAATAAAGAAAGAGAGAAGAAGGGAAAACGGAGCGGAGAGAGGGAGAGAATGATTCTCCTTACTCTCACTTGGAAGGGAAAGGAAAGACGGCAGAAGAAAGAAGGCGGAAATATGACAGACAGCGGGAGAGAGAAATAGAGAAGGCCTGATACTTAGATTCAGTCCTTGGAGTTACCTTGAGGCTTCTTGGCATCCACATCAAAGTTAATTAGCAGGGAAGGACTGGGGTCACGTGCACGTCCTCCTCCCGCCTACGCAGAGAGAAGGGGGGGTGGGGGGGGGTGTAGAGAGTAGGCGGCGGCAGCATCAACTATGAACCCAAGACCCCCAGGCGGCAGTCAGCCAGGGCGAATCTCCCGAAGAGAACAGGCGAAGGAGGGAGAGAGGGAGGGCGTGAGGGATGGAGGGCGCGGCGGGACACTGGTACTGTGGCTGAGATTGCGCTCCTCTGTGCAGGGACGGACGGGCAAGCGGACATGTTGCTGCACTGTGTGCGCACAGCCGGCCAGCCGGCCAGCCACGGTGCCCTCTGTCAGAACACACCTGTGAGAGAGGGTAAAAATAGACAAAATGGAATAAAAGGAAAAAAAACACGGTGCTGCAGAGGGCATTTGTACAACCGAGCCACTTTAGGGATTTGGGATGTTATTTGCCAAGCCTTCATTCATCCTGTGGGCTAAAGTACAGTGAAAGCGTTTTTGTTCAGCGTGGACAATGGGAGATTTCACTTATGCAGCTGTGAGGATTGAGGATACGAAGATATAAGCTAGACTAACATTTACTGTATAAATACCGCTATGTGTTTGCTCGGGGTTGATATCCTTGTCGAAGATATGGATATGCCAAAGTACGTAAGTACTGCCAATTTGTACAGGAACATTTTTCAGACTGTATAAATACATTCTGGCTCTCAATATTATGTGTAACGAATATCCATAGCATAGCTCGGCATCAGAATGTTTGGAAACCCGCGCCAGTAGCTCAGCCTTAAGCTCGCCTCATAGTTTCCCAAACTAGTGGCGTTGAGGTGGCAGCTTTGAGCCTTGGAGCCTTTGTCTACACATATGATGAAGAATTTATAATGTCAAGTAAGCGTTTGGAGTGCGCACACATCCAAATTCAGTAAACAGATTCCGGACTAAACGCAATCAAATAAAATATAAAGAAGATCCACGCACTATTGTTCCCAGTTTATTGTACACAATGTTGGGTCTTCGTCACACCTCCCCAGACTGGTCGAAATGTTGTGTTCAATACATTTCTAGTAGTCAGCAAATACTATATGTTCTTCCATGTACTCTCCTAACTGAACCTTCTGTTCTTTCATCCTCCTTCCTCCTCCTCCATGGCAGTCTCGTAACTTCCTGCGGGACCAGTACCGGGAGCCCAACATCGAGCTGTCCAAGCTGCTCTACAAGATGGGCCAGCCCCTCCCCAGCTGGCTCAGAGAGGAGCTGCTCCACATCAGGTAACAGGAGGTGTGCCCCCCCGCCCCCGCGCCCCCTCTACTACGGCTGGCCGCGCAGCTTCCGCTTCCGCGTGACCAACCCCGCAAGGACACACTCCTCTTCCCTCCGCCCCACCACCTCCCACCGCAGCAACCAGGGTGGAGGAAGAGGAGGAGGAGGAGAAAGTGGAGGAGGAGGAGGAGGAGGGAGGAGGGGCTCAGCTTCTGCTCACACTGACTGAGGAGGGAGGCAGGCAGATAGACAGAAAAGAGACTGCATTCGACCTCCCTTCCCTCAAGCCTTTACCGAAGCCCTACCGCACCCCACCCCTCCAGCGGCCCTATGGGCAGTCGAGTGAGACTGGGCTGGGAGGAGCATGCCACCACAATAAGAGGCCAGAAGGGGACAGTTTTTTGTGGAGTCATGCCTCAGAGTGGAGGGACAATGGGGTGGGTGAATGGGATCGAATCTCATCGTATCAACGAGAGCATGGGTGCAATCCATGGGGACAAGGCTGGATTGTGGGACCCTGCTTGGAGTGTGGATGTGTAAAGTAAAAAGCTATAGATGATAGCCACAGGTCCACACGTCACGGGGATGCACCGACACGCAAGAGAAGCGAAGCCACGAACCACGGGAGGAAGGAAGGGATGGAGAGGGAGAGGGAGGGGGAGGGAAAAAAAGAGAGACGTTCTTTTTCCCCACCCACTCGTGTCAAGAGTTCATCTCCCATTCTCTTTAATCCCCTCCCGTGTTGGAAGAGACGCACAAAAACACCTACACTACTTTCACACCTAACATCATCCCCCCCCTTTCATGAAGAAAGCTAGAGAGAGATAGAAATTTGACTGAAATTGTGCCAGTCTGTAAAGAACAAACTAGCCAATCTTTCAAGAGCAAGTGCCAGGGTTGAACACTCATTTCAAACCTTTTTTTCACCATTCTTCACTCTGTCATTCTTAATTACACACGCACGCACGCACGCGCGCGCATGCACGCGCGCACACACACACACACACATGGCTGGTCACGGGTGCCAGCACTGCAGGCAGCACAGCTGTGTGTAGGAGCAGTAGAACGGGAGCTCTTTTGAGTTGGTGTTGGTTAGATCTCACCAGGTCGTCCGTACCCCCGTAGGCAGGAATTAAGCTCTCAGTCACTTCATCTCGCTCTCATCCCGCAACATCCCTCTTTAACGATGCACAGTATTCAGCAGCAGGAGCAGCACGTATATCAGCCTGTGCCCAGTGTGTTTGGGACATATCAACCCTGCCCTCGTTTAATATTATCTTGTGGCTCTCACAACGGGGTGACCTACAAACAGTGTGGTAAGGTGAGGAGGTGTGCTCCCCACAGGTTAGAGGGAGACAAACCAAGGTGGCGGCCATTTTGTGTAGTATTTGGCCTCTGTCTACTGCGGTAGTCTGCTCCACATGTGTTGTCAGGGCTTGACTACAGCGTTTTTAGCGAGACCACAGGGAGTGCTTTCAAGAGCATGTCACCATCGCTGAGGCCGCCACACCTAGCATTAGATCACACTAGAGGGCCAGATTACTTGCAGGACCACTCAACAAACACACATGCGCGCGCACACACGTATACCTAAAAAGCATTCTTCACACAGACATATCCACACCACTCCCCACCCGAAATACATTTGTCAAGAATATCATTCATTGTTGTCAAAAGCAGAAGATGGTCATTATGTATACAGGGCACATATCCCACACTACAAAATGTTTTCAATTTAACACAAGCCCCAACACCACCCTTACCCCACCCCCTCTGACTCAAAATGTGAAGAAGAAGAAAAACTGGGCGATTATATGGATCACTACAAATCCTCCTCCTCTGTATCCATGCATCATTGAACCATTTGCACAGTGTCATACTGATGGTGAAGCATTGCTTTGTGTTCAGCCAGGGCAGAGCAAAATTAATTTCCATGTTTATTTTTAAGCTAGTGAACTGATTAAATGCTTGGTTCTGCATAGCAAACACTACGTTTTTTATTGTTTTTTGTTTTTTTGTTTTTTTTTTATCACAGCCCTGGCTGACGAGTGGCATTTTAGGGATGAATTTACACAAAAAATGACTTTTATTGTCTGTATGTAAATAAAGTTTTATGGGAGTTTTTACTGAATGATGCATTATGGTACTACAAAGAAAGATAAGCTACACCCATGTCCAATGTGAAAAAATACCCAAATATTAGTTCAAAAGGAGGTGTTATACAGTAAGCTCCATATCGTTTTTTGCTGCCTTAACCGACTCAACCAAACTAGTCATTTCAAAAAAGAAGAAAACCGATCAATATCATTTCAATGGGAGCCTTAAGAGGGGAGATCTCTTTCAGTACAGTGTTGAAATATGAATGTGAATTATAAACTGGTCTCTGGACTCTCATTAAGGAAGATGCCTGCCCATGTCCAGGTTGTCCTTGACATTAGGACTGGGAGGCAGTTTCACACAAGCAACGTCTGACATTGGACATCCACACTCACATCTGACAAGCAATGTATTGCGATTTATTGTAACACCAACTCTGCTTCCATTGTATCTTTGAGGACTTCTGGTCTATACTTTCAAACTTGTTACAGCTATTTTAAAGACTTGTGTCCGTTCAACAACTTCAATCATTGACTGACTGCTCATCAAATTCAATTCTCAACTGCAGCCTTTTTTTATTTCGCCATACAAAGGTGATGTAATGGAATGTCATAACTAAGAATTGTTCTGTTGTGGTTGGGTAATGCAGAACAGTTTGCATTGCCACAAGTGACCCTGGAGAGAACACCACACATGGACTCATTGCCGACAAAAGGCCACCGTTGGAGAATGAATGGAAAGAAAAGTTTACTAACAGGACTTTGATGCCGGTCTCACTAACTGTACATGAATAAAATGGATCCCCATTTTCTTAATTTTATTTTAGTATTGTTTTAAAAATGAAAAGCTTTCTTTTTTTGTTCTACTTTTTGAACTGTAAAAATTAATGAGGATGTCTTTTAAGCGCAATGCAATACAACACAACCCCCCTCCACCCCCAACCACGCCACCACCATCCCTCCCTTTCTGGTGAAGCACAAGCACATGGGAGAGTTGTCATGCTCATGCACGCCACGATGGCATTAGACCCAGTTTGCAGTGTAGAGCAAGAGAAGCAGCAGCAACAGAGCATCGTGGCAGCTTTGGAGTGTCTCAGCCCACAAGAGAGAGCAGCCAGGCGGAGGGGAGATTTTCTATGCCCTTTGAACACACACCCACATGGCGACGAGCAAGGAGAGCTAGGAGTCTTCCAGGGCCCCGGCAGTGAGATTTGTTCCTCATCTGTCTCCGTACAACGGCTCTTTTGCGGCAGTTCAGCCCTGTCCCATGTCAGCGGCATAAATTATTCATGAGCGCAGCTTGTGGTCTTACCATGTTTCAAAGCATCCAATTAAAAAAAAGCCCTGTGTCGTTCAGTGAAGTCGTATTTGGAAGGGGGGGGAAAGGAGATGAGGAAGGGGTTTTAATTGGATTTCACTCTGTGTGATGTTATAGACTGTTAATCCGCTCTGGATGTGATGGAAAGCCTTGTAGGGAAATGGTAGTGATTGCACAGTTTATGCTGTTGCTGTCTCTTTTTCTCCCCATTAAGAATGTAAGTCGGCAATATGTTCTGATTTTGTGTGTGTGTGTCTGTCACTGAACAGATTGAGCTGTTTGTCTGAAAGCAGTTATTTATTGGCTACAGTATGTGGACAACTTTTAACTGTACAAAACATTACACAATGTGTCAGTTCTCACTGAAGAAGTGTCTGGAAATATGTTTTATTTCTTATTTGCTCAGTATGGGAGAATGTAAATTGGCTGCTTACACTATGATTTGAAAACATCAAATAAGTTTCATCTCAATCATCCTTCGAGTCCATTATTTCAAAATCTTTTTTGGGGGGTAAAATGGTATTATGAGTTGTCTTTTGGGCTCTAAAAACTGGTATGAGTATTCTTTTGGAAGATGATATCTGTCTGATCCTATTTAAGGTACTGAAGGGCATGCACCTTACAAGTACATGCAACACTATTTGGACTACGTGGAGTGGAACGTGCATTCACTTTATAGACACCCTGGTGCCCACGTTGCTCTCACTTTTCCAGTTAATGGGCACCCTCACTTTTACTCCCCTCACACCCTCAACATCACACAGACACACCCGGTCCCCTAAACACACCCCATCCCTACGATGCAATAGTAAGTTGGTCACCTGCACCAAGCACAACGTCCTGTGGTTGAAATAAGGGGAGGGATCATGGATCAAATGGTTATTATTCATACACAGACGTGGAAAAAAATTGGACTGACTGTCAAAGTCCTGCTTAGATTTTCTTTCTTCCCGTGCTCTGGACACAGGTGATTTCACTATTTAGCGCATCAACCTGGTTTAAGGGATATTATAATTAAGATCAGCTGGTTTATTACTGGAGTCAAAACGTGTCAAGGTTGTTACTTTCTGCACCCGGGTCTTTTCACCTCTGCTCATACGTTTCAGCTGCAGGAACCTGATGCTGATGCTCTTCTCAACTCCCTGATCTAAAACCTAAAAAGATCCCAATGAATCTCACACTGCCAAGATTGTGCTTTCTGTATGATAATGTAGGTTATTAATTAACAGTGATCATTATGAAATAACTGTAAGGAAATAATAATAATAATAATCACCTGGACTGTACAATCAAACATATTGTTGTTAATATTTTTTATTGTTGGTAGCTAATATTTTTGTGATTAATTTACAAATAAAGAAACCACTGTCTTTTTACCTTGTGACTGTCCTTTTTCTTTCAGTGAATAAAGAGTGCAGATGGGAATGCTTCCTCTTGAAGTATAAAATAACGTGAAGTATTTCATCATAACCAAATGCATGCTTTGTAGCCTGATGCATTGGGTCCTGATTTTTAGGATCCTGCCGGATACCGGATCCACTGCTTAAGATCCTGCCGGATCCGGAACCGAATACCGGATCCTACGAAAGGGCTGAAACACATAACCTACTCGCACACATGGGCCCTTTTTATTACGTTGGCTCAAACTATTTTTTTAGACTCATTGGCGTACTGCCACACTGCCTGCAATGGCCGCTTCCAAAGGGCTTTCACTCCATGCAGCGATTGGAGTTGTGAAAGGCTGACTGAAAAGCCTAGGCTACGCAAAAACTAGAGATGCACCAGATCCTGGTTTTTAGGATCCTACTGGATCCACTGCTTAATATCCTGCCGGCCCCGGACCCTATGAAAAACCCTGTTATCCTGCCGGATCCGGAAACGGATCTTGGATCCGGTGCATCTCTAGTTAAAAACTGAGAAGTTGAAAAGCCCTACTGAAGATGCAGGCACGAAAAGGCACTAGATGTATTTGTGATGTTTGTCCACAAGATGGAGCTACACAGTTTTTACTATGTTAAATCAATCTGTCTGTCTATCTATCTATCTATCCTATTTAAAATGTCTATTTAATTTGGCACAAATTACCTTGGAGCAGTTAGACCTCTAGACATCTAGATAGGGCTGGTCTAAAGTCCTGTATACATGTGGGCTATGACATGCACTTAAAGTAATATTGGATGGTAAAACTGATTTTTGTTGGTCTATACTTGTGATAGCCTGCAGGGCATTAAAATAACTTTTCCAGATACCCTGTTTTAACCCATACAGAAAAAGAAAGAATGAAAGCAGTGAAAAATATTCAAAGTGTCCAAAAATGTTAAATTATTGTTAGTAAGTATAGTATAGTAACATGTATTGATTTAGGAGGAAATTATCAAGAAGCATAGACAGATCCACAGTACGAAACACACAGGAGACTGCACAATAATTCTGTATATTAAAATGCATTAACTCTGTAAGGTGTTCGTGTTTCTGTTACATAGAGGGTGTTCAGGTCTCTTTGACCCAGTCGTATAGAAAAATAATTTAGGGGGGGGATCATAGCTCATATTCACCCTCATGTTCCCTTCATCCTGCTTTTGAATTTCTGTGTACATATACAGTACAGGCCAAAAGTATGGACTCACCTTCTCATTTAATTAATTCTCTTTATTTTTGTGGCTTTTTAAAGAACATAATACATTTTCAGAGAGGGCATTCTTTCTGTGTATGAACACATGTATACTTTTTTGCTTAACAAAAAAAATAAAATATATAAAAAATAGAAACAATTATTTAGAATAAAAAATATCAAAAAATGCCAAACAGTGACATCAACACAGCAAAACTGAGGGCCCCATATGTTTCAACAAGGTTATTTTTCTGTCTATTTTCAAGTAAAAATACCCAGTCATTCGAGTCCATTTTAATTTATACAAGCAATACAAGACAGATTTTCTTGATCTGATAATAGGTCACTTGTCCAGCATAGCTGGTTATCTAGGTGAAACAGTGATACAAAAAGTAAAAGTAAAAGTGAAAAACCCTGCCACAGATTCCCTCCAACACAGGTTTGACCTCTCCAAGTAACAAGTAACTGTGACTCAATGTCATATCAAGAAAATGTCTGTAAAATGCTTGTATTGGCAAGTGTTTAAAACTGGGTTTTAGGTCTCAAAATTCCAGTTCTACAGCTCTCGTGAGTTATTGGAGGACTTTAATGTTCAGTTAGGATTGACATGACTGTCTGGGCATTTTTATTTGAAAATAGACAAAATAAGCTTATTGAAATGTGTGGGGCCATCCTTTGTGCCGTGTCGACATCAGGTGGATAGACAGCTGTTGGACAACAGCTAGAATGATATTTTTTTGTAAGTACGTAATTCTCCATGTGTTCATGCACAGTTTTGATGCCCTGCATGAAAATACACAATGAAAATCCACAAAAATAAAGAGAATGCATAAATGAGAAGGTGAGTCCATACTTTTGGCCTGTACTGTATATTTGAGGATAAGAGATACAGAGAGAGAGAGAGAGAAAGATAAGGAGACGGTGAATATAGTGAATAAACTCAATCCAATTCTTGAGCCACTTCTTCACTTCTTCAGCCACTAGTGCTCTTCGCGTGCAAGGTTTTCCACATAATTCACCCTAGAAATGTGCAGGGAGGGTCTTTTTTTCAGATCATATTCCTCACAGAAAATGAGCCAATGCCAGTGAATCTCAAGAGTGAAAGAATAATCATTTGTATAAAACTGAAAACGGGTCAAAAAGACTAGAACACCTAGGGTTACCAGCATACCAGATCCACAGTAGGCCTACAATACACACGACGCAGGATACAAGTTATAGCACATTATAGTCTAGCTCTAAAAAGGCCCAAACCCGGGATAAATTGCAATAGTAATCGTTCCTACTTTTAAGTGATCCTTAAACCTCCTTTTAGCACATATTAAAAATCTACAGCTTTATATTTAGTGGAACATACTTTTTTTCAAGGTCAAAGTTAACAGATTTCCCATTCATTTCTCCATAGGGAGACAATATAGGAGATACAAGGTGAATAGGGTACAATTTTAAACTATGACATATGCATTTGAAACTTTCACAGTTGGTAACTCACATTCAGGCAAACAATTTTTGTATTGCAAGTTTTCTGAAATATGATGATGAAATATGCAAATGAGGTCATATGTACTGAAATATGTGATAAAATCTGTGGTAGCAGACCAAGCATAAAACAAACTGCAATAGTAATGCTTCATACATTATATTGATCCTTCAACCCCTCTGCATCACATATTAAAAATCTACTTTCATCAATTCAGTGGAACCAAGGTCAAAAGTATCCGATTTACCCACTGAATGGCAAAACGCATTCAAGGAAATCTGCAACTTCTGACCTTCAAAACAATATGTTCCCCTAAAGTGATGGAGGTAGATTTTTTATATGTGATGTAGGGTGGATAAAGCATCAATAAAAAGTGTGAATCATTATTTTTGCCACTTGTTTTATGTTTTGCCCGTTGTTGCATAATTTGTCACATATTTCAGTTGATGTGATCTAATTTGCATATTCAATCATTATATTTCAGACAACTTGCAATACAAAAAATCTTTGTCTTTGCTTGAGTAATTTGTGAAAGTTTCAAATTGATATCTCATTGTTTAAAATTTTAGCCTATTCCGCAAGTATCTCCAATATTGTCACCCTGTGGGAAAATGAATGGGAAATCTCCAACTTTGACCTTGAAAAAAAGTACGACTGACCTATTATTTTGTTTATTAAATTGCATAGGTCTATAAACTTTATAGTATAAAGTGTAGGCAATAGAAATCAGGCTATAGACATTTCAGTTTGACAATAGGCAGTGACAAACAAGTGATGTCTGCAAATGACATTGTACTTTGACAATTATATGATTTTGAATGAGAATGTTATTTAAGATTTTAAAAAACGATTACCGGTAAGTGTATAATGTTGGGCCCTCTTTTGACAAAGCATTATTATGAAATGGGTTTTTTTTTCTGCAACCAGTAGTCTAGGCCCAAACAACACAAACGTATGACTGCCAGTGCCAGTAGTCTATGATGTAAAATATTAGATTTTTAAATTATTGTTATTGTCGTTGGTGTTGTTATGACTATTATGTATTTTTAAGCCGTAAAAGTTTTAAATTAGTTCATGCATGCAGTTCATAACAATGGGTCTCTGAACTTTTACTTTAAAACAAAAGGGACATTCTCCGAAAAGTAGTTTCCGGTGGCAAAGGCTCAATTTTGACCCGGTAGCAGTTGCTCCTTCCTTTCCTGTTTCAGCCTCGCACCGAAACGTACAGAATAGTAAGTGCTGTGTATGACAATCTGTTGAAATCCAAGGTTTTGGACTAACATCGGATCTATTAACTTCTAGAATTACTACTGACTGAAAGTAGTAAATGTAGAATAATTCCATATTTCAGCCTTAACGTGCATTTAAGTATGAAATGATGAGTGTCTTCTGCCTCCCGTCTCTGCTAACCTAGGCTACGTAAAAACATTGGGGCCGGCTCGGATACTTTTAAAAATTGAGTCATTATAAAGCTTGTTTGTAGCTTCCTGTGTTATGCTGTCGCTTTTTTGGCGTAAAATTGGCACTTCAATTGTGTGCATTTTTGATGTATCCGCAACTCAGTCGAAAGTATCCCTAATCTGAAGCTAGCTTGGACGTGTTAGCCCTCTGGAGTCGACGCCACATTGCTCCGTGTCGGTGCATTTCAGTGTAGACAGTTGTTAGTATGTTGGTGGTGGATACCTGTGAAGATTCAACCCTTAATAGAAAATGGTCATGTAGCATTTTCTAACCGGACCATCTGGTCCTGTCCCCCATCCTTCGTAGCGTTCATGTCCCATGCATAGCATCTATTTACCCAAGTTTGTAACTCATGCCACCATGTTAGCACCAGGGTGTATTGAATAGTTACTATTACTTGCAACGAATTACAGCTTTCACATGTTTTGTTTCAGCAATGGCACCTCGTAAGGGTAAGGAAAAGAAGGAGGAGCAGGTCATCAGCCTTGGTCCCCAGGTTGCCGAAGGCGAGAATGTGTTCGGTGTCTGCCACATCTTTGCATCCTTCAACGATACCTTTGTCCACGTGACTGACCTCTCTGGCAAGTAAGTATCCAAACAAACTAGGAATGCAACACTAGCAGAAGGGAGCCTTTGGTGTATTGCGTGCGTTTTGGTGTCAATCTGTAGGTTTTAGATTATACCCATTAACCTAATGTGCTGGCCATCTTTTCCAGGGAAACTATCTGCCGTGTAACTGGTGGCATGAAGGTCAAGGCTGACAGAGATGAGTCTTCTCCGTATGCTGCTATGTTGGCTGCCCAAGACGTTGCCCAGAGGTGCAAGGAGCTTGGCATCACTGCCCTGCACATCAAGCTGAGGGCCACCGGTGGAAACAGGTGGGTGTTTCAGAGGGATACCTTTTCTGCCTGAAAGCAAGGCTGTTTCAACTTGGAATGCAAATACTGTGAAATTAGAAATGCTTCAGTGTTGTGGTGTTTAACATGTTGCATGCCACTTCACTGATGCCAACACTGAATCTATTTGTTGCAATTTGATGCACGATTTGGAGTTGACAACCCAATGACACCCCATTTAGGCATCATGAAGCACTTTTGTACACATTGTTAATGTCTTGATGGTAATCAGTTTGCCAAGTTTTTGCCCAATGTCCTCTTGCCTGCAGTATTGGCATAGGTGTGCCTTGAATTCCTCTGTGTGCCTGAGAGGCTGATTGAAGAAGGCAGGTGTGCCACTAGTTTCTCCCACATGGTCTTGTCAAATGTAATTTGCTTCTCATCCTAAATGATGGTTTTAGTGGCTACTCTTGACTACCATAAGTAACATGTTCTGCTCAATAACTTGGATTTTTCCCCCTTCTTGCTGTGTAGCAGTAAGGCTCTTGGTTTCATAGTTTGTTGGGCATAGTTGATTGAATTCAGGTTTTCCTACTGCGATAATTATTCGGGTTGATGCTGGCTAGGGATTGGGGGTGAAGTTCGTTAGTGTTGCCATTTTGTATTTTGCCTAGAAGTTGTGGTAGCCACCTAATTTGGTAATTGTGTGGGGGTTTTTTTGTTGTTTTTTGCAACCACGTGGGGCCTGATTCCCAAGACAACTTAATCATGCCAAGCACATGCTTTGGTTTTTGAGTGGAGTCCCATCCAACCCCTCTTTTACACTTAAGCAATTGATCAAAGCCATTGTATTTGCTATGATGGTGGCTGTTATTAACTGACTATATTGTCTTCCAGAACCAAGACTCCAGGACCTGGTGCACAGTCAGCTCTGAGGGCGTTGGCCCGTTCAGGCATGAAAATCGGACGCATCGGTGAGTGTGATCCCATCCTCATCACAACCCACTTTCCCCCTGACGGGCAGCCTGGCTTTTAGAAACTACTACTGAAATCATACCTCCTACCTGTCAATTGATTTCTGGTTGTTGTAACTCCTCCTGTATGGGAGACGCGTCTATTGGTGATAATGCCAGCCTTGGCTGGCAGGAAGCTGATTGCTTTGAGTGTGGGATAAGAATGTAGTTCTTGAAGTCAGGGTGCTCATCTGTGCTCCAACCAGTCATCTTCCTTTTAATGGAAATGTACCGGTAGGTGTTTACTGAGTAGGTTTGGTTATGCTGGCAGTCTATACGCTTATGACCTCAGACCTTCTCTACCTTACTAACCACATCACTTGATTGTGAAGTCAGTGTTTAGATGGGAGCATCAATGCTGTGCCTGCCTCTGTATTACCTAGTAATCCAAACTTTATTTCTGCATGGTGGCTGATGGCATTACCAGTGGCCAAAATCACCACACATGTTGCTTATTCCAGCATGATATGCAATTGCAGCACACTGAGTTGGGACAAAATGCGTCCTAACGGGAGCTTTCTTATTTTTGTAAATGAGAAGGTCGAACTGCTCGTAGAGTTCTTGCAATTAATGTCCTCCACCCCCCTTGGCTTGACAAGAAACCGCGGGGTTCTCGTGTGGAAGGCTGCAAGTTTTAGCACGCTGTGCCTGTAATCTAGCACAGTTTCTCACAACTGTCAGTGCTCAGACTTGAGGCCTAGCCCATATGGCTTCTTGCTTATGTCACAGAAGACTTGTACGTTGGCCAAAAAAGATTTTTAATTGCAAATACCATTACATTGAACAAGGAATCATCATTGATGCACATGTAAAGGGGTGCTGGGTGCTTTTTCCCCATTTTTATGTGCATGTGTACGTGAACTAGGCATTTTCACAAACTGCATATAATTGCTTTTATGTTTGTTTGGTGCCTGACGTGTGGTGTTTGTGATTGCAGAGGATGTCACCCCTATTCCATCAGACAGCACTCGGAGGAAGGGTGGTCGTCGTGGACGTCGTCTGTAGATCATCTGGGTTTTTCACTCAATAAAAAGTCGGATAACAAGTTTGTGCATTGTGTTTTTTGTTTCGTTTCTGTTTTGCATACACGGTTCAGCAACAGTGAACAACCTCAAAAAGGATCTCTGGCTTGTAAGACCTATTGGCCTAATATGATTGGGACTGATTGCCAGCTATGGAAATCTGAAACGCTAAATGTTTTGCTTAAGTTAACAAAATTCTCTCACCTGTAAGCCTATGTTAAGACATGTGCTTGCATTTAATCAAGGCCCAGTGAAAGTACAGCTGTCGAATGTGTATAATGAAGTCACTTTTCTCAGACAGAATTGACAGCCTGATCTCTCAGAATTCTGTGGTATGGACACAGATTTTTAGGACACGCAATCTGTCAGCCTCACAGATTTTGCCTAAATTCTGTGCCACTGATTAAGGAAGTGTTTTCTGTAGTGGACTCACGGAAGTGCTTTCAATATTCCCACAGCATTATGTTAAGTCTATCATCAAAAAATAGAGACCAAAATCTAATACTTAACAAAATGATGCTATAACAATTAAATTTGTGCCATGACCAAAATAATCCCCAACTTTAACCTGTCAGTAAAGATGTTTTGTTTTGTTTTTTAGGTTGAGCAATACCATGTACCATTGATGGGCTATCAAATATGTGTAATAAACTAGCTGTGCCCAGACCAAAACAATCCCTAACCTGTCAGTAAGAAATGTGTTTTGAGGAGAAAAAAAATTAAATGGAAAACTCCTGAGAAAACACGAGACGGGAATAACAGCTGTGGGACTAGGAAAATCACTTCCCTGAGTCCATCACAGAAAAAACTTCCGTGACCAGGGGCATGGAATTGTGGAAAAATCTGAAACTGACAGATTGTGTCCCTGCGGTCTGTGTCCATTCCATGGAATTCTGAGAGATCATGTTGCAGCAAGGTCATATGTGAACACTGGCAGCTACAAGCATAGATCTGTATAAAAGACAGATCTATGGCTGCAAGCTCCATACAACCTAAAGCATTTTGAGACTAAAAATCCTGTTACACTAAGCCAGCGATGTCAGTTGTGGAAGACCAACGTTGCGATCTAGGGATCCTGTTAACGATCACTCCTTAAGGCTTTGTTTCTCAATACTGATGTCCTTAATACTTTTTGATCACATCTGGAGGAAAACGGCACATTTAGGAATGTCTCAATTACAGGGCCTCCGAGTTCGCAATTTGTTCATGTATAAAAGGGGAGATTAGGTAGAAAAGCCAAAAGCGATCTTGGTCAAACTTCAAGGTGGATATCTACTGATCCTGAAATACACAAGCCTTTATTAAATGTATATTTTTAAATTTAGGATAATATCCTGGTGTATTCCATTCCTTTACATTGCATGGCAGACCTGATAAGGAAGTAACATGCCTCCTATTTTTTTGGAAAATGGTCTGTAGAAAACTAAGGGAATTCTGGTGCCCCTCTCTATGCTAACTTCATCTTGCATCAGAATTGTCTTAATACCTTACAAAAGTAGCCACTTGCTTTTTGTTTCAGCTCTGTGGTGAAGGGGATTTCCTTTTTTCCACTGAGTGAGATGCGTAGTTGTTGACCAAGATGAGGAACCGGTTTTCTGATGTCCACCTTTTACTGGGTAAAAATCAGGAACTGGGAACTTTCAATGTTTTGGGAACAGTTCAATTAGTGCCACTTCTGGGAAGTTGGTGTGTGGCATGTTAGACAAGTCTACACTAATGTGTATGTTGTTCTGTAGGTACTGAAATAATCTTTCTTGCGGTCTTAACTGTAACAATTTCACCTTTACTCCACTGTCTTCCTTGGTTTTGTTTTTTAATCAGATGGGGCACATTTTTGGCCCTCAAAAATTCAGATATGAGTCTTAGAACACCAAATATAGGTTTGTGCTGTTAATTAAGCTTTGTTAATGCGATAAAAAGTGCTGATCACCCACCCTTAGCTGCAGTTTCACTATGAGGATGTGGGTTTAGATATTACAAAAACTATTTGATGTCACCTTCCACATAACAGAACTTGCCAAACAAGTCCCTGAAGAGTAAGGAGTTTGAACTGTTCAACAGAGTCTGCCTCTGACAACTGATGATGCTTCTCCCCATAGCCAATGAGAGACCAGGAATGCCATCTGAAGTGAAAGCAGAACTGTGTCTCTGGTACTTTCCACTCTGTCTGGGTTCACATTAGTCCAATTGTTTTCCAATTTCTGCAGAGTGAACATCGTTACCTTTGTGTAGTTCGATATTATTCTTGAAGAGATTGGAATTTTGTATAAAAATGCCTGAAAATGAGTCTGTGTCTGATGTTCCTCTTGTGGGAACCCAACAGACCTCAAGGTAAGATTTCACTTTTTAAACAAAAGGGCTTTGATGCATAACCAGCTCTTTCCTTTGTGTATGTGTTTGTATATTGTAATAAATTACATTTTTATGTCATGTATATAGTAACTAAATTATTTTCTTACAATGATTGCGCCTATTTGAAAAAAATCATAGCAATAAGGAGCATTACATGGTTTTGAAGGAAAGAAAACAGTGACGCATGATGATTTTGAAAATCATTTCCTGTATTTTGGTTTGGATGTAGTGAAAGTTTTCACAGGAATTTATTATTATTACTACTACTATTATTTGCATACACACACAGTGTTTAAGATGGGTGAATCCATCTTTATTTTTAAGCTCATCAACCAGTCAGATTTTGTGTGATTTTGTATTGTTTTAAAAAATTCTTCATAAGTAAGTAGTAATTTTGATATTTGGTTGATTTTTTTTGTCTTGTTCGTAAACCCAAGGTATTGTTAAAATAATAATAATAAATCTATCAGTGGGTGGAAGGTTTCAAACCTTACGCTCTGCAACTTTGTGTGTCTAATCCAACACACCAATTGAAGTACACAAGAGGTGTTTCCCTACCTTACATCTAAGCATTCCAACCACATTTCTAATCTATTTTGACCCAATTCTCAAGTCAGTTACTTCCTATTACCCCAGTGGCCTAACTAACTTCCACCTCTATGACCATTAAAAACAACAGCGGTGGCTCCAACAAGAAGGCTCTGATGGCGGCCGGTCTGACCCTGCTGGCGTGCCTGGTGGTGGCGGGCCAGGGCCTCACCGCCTACATGGTCATGGGCCAGAAGACCCAGCTGGATGACCTGAACCTGAAGATGCAGCGCCTCAAGGAGCTCAGCACTCGCAACAACATGGGTGAGGACAGGGCCGCCGCAAGACATAAGCAGAGTGCTTAGATCACCAACCAGTGCTTGGGGCACCAACCCTATGGCCCCAAAATTAGGGACTCTGAAATTGAGATCGATTAAAACACATGAAAAAAACATAGCATTACAAAACATATATTTATTAGTTAATAGATTATTATAATTATATAATTATGAGGGGGACTCCTGAACTTTAGGCTTGGGGCGTCCAAAACCTTAGCAGCAGCCCTGGGTGAGGAACACAGGCAGGCAGGCAGGGGCCACTGACGGACACACAACAGAGAGACAGGCAGCCCTGGGGGTATTCCAAGAACATGGTTAAGGGATAAACCTGGCCATGTTAACCTACAGGAAGTGCAAACCGATTAATAGATCACCCACAGGTGTCAGTTGGTTAAGAAGATAGAGATTCCTGACCCTTCAATTAGATGATTTACCACTGCCTCAAGGTTAACTTATCCTGGTTTACTCCTGAGCCATATTCTTGGAATACTCCCTGCTTCCACATCACTAGCAAAAACACAGGGTTTAGACAAGCAGGCAACAACATGGGTGAGAAAGACAGGCGGGCAGGAGTCGGTTACACTAGTTCACAAATGGTACGGGTTAGACACAGACGGGGGCTGTTGACACGCTACGGGTGAAATAGACAAGCCACACAGTCACACTGTGCCAGAGGGAGGCGTGTGATACACAGGGCTGGAGCCACAAGCACACTACGGCTCAGACAGACAGTACATAGAAACACTATGATGAGGTGGATAGACGGGCCACTGATGTATGGGTGAGGAAGACAGATAGGCATGCAGGGGCCAGTTTCAGTAATACAGAAATTCTATGGGTAAGACAGACAGAGAACGCAGACACATCACGGGTGAGGTTGACAGACAGGGACTGTTTTACACTAATACACAAATCCTACGGATCAGACAGACAGAAAGTCAAACAGGGGCCACAGACACACTACGGGTGCGGTAGACAGGTAGGGGCGGTCACGCTAATACACAAATGAGATAATCAAGGGCCCAAGCCATTGACACTCACATGCTATGGGAGAGACTGATGGGGAGGGGACACTGACAGGAAGACTATGGATGAGATGCATAGGAACGCTAATAAAACAAAATAATATGTAGTTAATATTTTTCATTAAATTAAATTTGATTAAATGTAAACTATCTGCACTCTGTTTTATTTGTAAAATAATTGTCGGTGTTCAGAGGAAAACGTTTTATTTCAATGCTACATTGCTTTTTTTTTTTTGCTTACATTATATTAATTTAATAACAGGCAAAACAATGTATCTGTGTTTGTGTTCTCATGCTAAGCTACTCCCGTGAGGATGGCTGCCCCCATGGGACCCATGCACCTGCTCAGGCTGAAGGACGAGGCTGCCGACACCAAGGTACATTACACTCGCCTCCTCAGCGCCACTCGCCTCCTCAGGGCCGTCTCCCATTTTGACAACTAGGGGCTGCAGTGACAGTACTTCACCACCAGATGTCAGTCTTCACTGGACTGTCACAAAGCTGTGTATACAGTAGGTCAGGGGTGGGAAACCCTTTTCATTCGAGGGGCCACTTCCAATTTTATTAAGTCCTTGCAGGGCCGTACTATGAACACAAACCAGGACATTAGGGATATATGGAAGCCTTTACAACAGATTCCACCTTCACTAGGTCCCCTGAAAATATAACTTAACTGTAATTTGTAACGTTTCTTTTCAAAACATGTCATATTTCATGTGAAGTTGTAAAATTATGCCAAGGTCCGGATAAGACTGCCTCAAGGGCTGTAAATGGCCCTCAAGGTATAGGTTTCCCACACCTGCCTTAGGCATATGTATTGCCAGGTCCAGCGATAAACCTGGTTTAGTTAACCTATAGAAAGGGGTGAACCTGCTGATATACACGCTGCAAGCATCATTTAGTTAAGAGAATGAGGATTCAATGTACTTTTATAAGGAGGCTCTTGTTAATTTAACCTCTTTGCTACAGAACCAGTTTCTTGGAATTACCCCCCTTGCCATGTCTGGGAAGATTCTCTCTCTGCCAGCTCATGCTAGTCAAAACATAAAACAAAAATATCAGGACAAACCCGATCAAGCCCTTTGGATAAACGCTCAAATGTACGCATGCTACAAAAAGAAGTGCAGTTCAACTACACCAACTACAGAGTATAAAGTGTTTTGTCTCCTTTATCCTGTCCTGATTGGTCCAATCTGGAAAGATGATCTGAGAGTGTGTTTGGTCGAGGAGCATGGAGACCTTTTGTTTTCAATTTCTGTTTGACTGTTCGGTCTGCTCATGTTACTTTCATGTTCTCACTTTCAGGACTCTGCTGCCACTCCTACACCCAAGGACCGTGAGTATAAACTCTTCACACACACACACACACACACACACACACACACACACACACACACACACACACACACACACACACACACACACACACACACAGATTCTTTTCCCTTTGCTCTCTCGTGTTTTTCCTATACATTCCTAATCGGTCACACACTGCACTTGCATATGTGAAGGGCGTTCTACTAACTGACACGTCCCGCTTTTAAAACTGTCCTCTGTGTGAACGATGTCAACAACTGACTGACTTCTGTTTGCTGTCCCTGCAGCCAGCACCCTCACCCAGTGTGAGAAGGAGGCCCTGGGGCTGACCCCCTCCAAGGTGCCCGGCTTCAAGCCCCAGTGCGATGCTGTTGGTGGCTACCAGCCCAGGCAGTGCTTCCAGAGGCAGTGCTGGTGTGTGGATGCCACCGGCCATCCCATCAGCAACAGCCTCAACAGCCGTAGCTGCAGTGGTGGCGTGAGGACTGCCCAAGGTATGACTACTTAACTGTAATCATTCTTACAATAATAACAATAACAACAACGATAATAATAATTAGTAGTGCTTAGTGCTTAATAATAGTGCTTTTTGTGGAATTCTATATGGCTATTATACAACTGATCTTGTAAGTATAGCACAGGGAATCCACAGCCTGGAGTTGACACAGCTTCCAAACGGACTGCATTATGTACAATGCAATGCGATACAGAATCACAAAAACTTACATTGTTTTGTGTGCTTTTTCAGCCTTTGCAGCTCCCTCTCTTCTCCTCCAGCCCCTCGAGGAAGCAAAAGACAAGGGTAAGTGTGAGGATTTTAAAAAATTCTAAGAAGATAATGTTATGTTTACATTTGAGGATGTGTTGAGACGCAGTCTCATTTACACTTCTTTATTTTGCAGAGAACTGAAACCTGCGGGGGAACAAAGTGGTTGTCTATTAAAGCTTTTTTGTAACACTTTCTGAGCACTTTTTTGATCTGAGTAAGAAACGTATAATATACTCTTATGATCTTAAACCATTCTTTGAGATGTGTCCCAACTAATAAAATTTGAGATTATGTTTTTCACTGTGAATCATTAAGACGTGCAAGTGACAGTTTCTACTTTTATTTTTTTCCTTATATCTCTGCACTGATTTATGGGACAGTAGTTTAACAGTTCATCAGGTGGTTTATTGATTTACTTTATTATTTGCAAGGAGATGTATTTCCTTTCTATGTCTATTATAAGTTGTATTTACAGACTTTCTTCAAGTTACAAAAGTATGCTCAAATGCAGTCTAAGAGTGCAAGATATTAAGAAATAAAACAACCACTATAAAACAATTTAATGCATGTCCTTTTTCCCTCATATTACTCAGGCATAGTATAAGTTATCTGGTGGGCCCATAGTCCTTAAGCTTGTTCGATTGGAGCTTGTGTAGTTTAACCCATTTTGTCCTAAGCCCTTTATGGGAAAGGGTGCCCTCTTCTTATTAAATCATAAATATATCAGCCTCCGAAGCACATAAAAACATGAAATGAGTTACATTTAAAAGCCCATACCCTCCCCTTGCATTGTAATGTGTTCATTCAGCTCTGACATACCCACATATTTAATAAAACAGCTAAAATCTCAAAATCCTGAAAAACTTGTATATGTGTCGCCAGGACACAATGGGTTAAGTTGCCGTCACAGCTGTCCTACATATGATGTGTAGTACATCTGAGGTTTAATAGCAGGGGCTTTTGCAGCTGAAGCAGCAAACGGACCAGAAAGACGTCATTTGGCCATATCTAATGCTGCTCACTTTCACTTCCCAAGTAACTAGAGAAGTGGCCTGCTCACACCACACACACACACACACACACACACTATGCCTATACTGTCTATGTCCATACCTAAAGTATGTCTGTGTCTGCATGGGAAAGTAAGAAATATAAATTCAAATTCTTTGTATGACCAGTGCATGTAAAGAAATTGACAATAAAACCGACTTGATTTGACACACGCAGGTTTCATCCAAACAGTCAGCCACTCTGTATCAATATGCTTTTTTTTTTCAAATGTGTTGAAACAATTTGCCAATTAGAGAATATCATCAGGTCAGTTTACCATGACCAGTGTAAATTCTGAAGTACAATATTTCTAAACAAATAGAAAACCAGTCATTGCATTGGTCTTAAAGGTCTGTAATTTTACAAACTATACTCCTATAAAATATGAAGAATGACGCTTGGAATGAATAATCAGTAAACCATCCCAAAACAAGTAGTAATTCTTTCAGGCGGTATTTATAGGAAAGTCACAAAACAGATATTGGTTCCAGTTTCCAGGTAAGATTGTAAGTAACATAAAAAATGTCCACATGCATGCGTTTAAACTCAAAACAAAGGCAGCCCTTCATCAACAGAAAAAAAATAATTTTCCCTGATGTAAATGTCACAACCCAGCTTGAAGGAGAACTTCAGAGAAAAATACATACAATACATTTTTATCTAAGGCTGTTTACAATGGTACACATTGAGTCAAAGGCAAACTGCACAGCAGTTAATATTTGCCAGTTATAGTGTATTGCATGTCTGTCCAGCAAAAGGTCTTTCAATGGCATCAAACCTCACTCAGGTCGTGAAAAACATGATGGTGACCCAACACACAGGGTAGGCCTATACAACTTCAACATCACATCAAAACAGTACCGAAACATCCTTAATTATAGTTGATTCTAACATTTGTGCAGCATACAGCTTGATCAATTCCTGTAATAAAATCTTTAGATTATGCTTTAAAAAATCATTGGCCTATTACATAGAAATAGCAAAACAAAGTCTTGCTATCATTTTATGACTACTGTCTACAGTGCTAGCTCAAATCTGCAGTCAAATACTGAAGGCAGACAAAATGAGAATTCCAAAATTGGCATCGGACAAAAGAACAATACTAATGGGGTAGGGACCAAATATTGGCTGGAGAGTGCAGGGATAGTCTGTAGTAACAGCCATAATAATATATCAGAGCAATCTCTGATGGTCCAGAATGGACAGTACATTTCAAAGTGCCACTGCAAATGCAAATAGATAGACAACAATGGTTGGGAAATATCTTAGTGTGGCTTGGTCAGCAATCCCTTATCCATGACTTCCCAAGTCTAGAGCAGCTGGAGAGGATGGCATTATTTTTTCTTGAAGATGCTCAAGTAGGATTTTAGGGTTGTTTCAATATTGGGGACTTTGTAGTTTTGTGCAGCAAAAATGCCCGTGCATGTTCCCAGAGCTACACCAAGGATGGCAGAGGAACGCAGCTTCGCAATCACGTAGCCAGCGAGGAACCCCTTGAGAAAGGGAGAGGAAAGGACACTTCCTCCCTAGGAAAAAAAACAGGACAAAGACCATTAGTTTGCATCACATTGCTCTATTGATGCAAATTTTACAGAAGGGGACAGACAGTGAGCTTGTGTATACAACATGTAGGCCTATACATCAATTTTCAACACCACACAGAAGGACACCCAGAGAGAGATGTGGATTTCTGGCTCTTCAATTGATACTCGACCCTGGATCTCTTCCTTGGACTATACATAGTGACTTTGGCACCTAGACACTTTGGACACTTTTCGTGTGTGTGTGTGTGTGTGTGTGTGTGTGTGTGTGTGTGTGTGTGTGTGTGTGTGTGTGTGTGTGTGTGTGTGTGTGTGTGTGTGTGTGCTGATCTGACCCTGTGAATATATAAGTATGGTGAATATATGTGCAATGTTGTGTGTAATGTCCGTGTGTCTTCTGTATTTATACAAGTATGCATGCTAATTGACACTTTAATTTCAATAAATGATACTCTACATCGATCTTACAGTGTAGAAATGTCTAGACTCTATGTTCACTCACATTAGGGACTCCAACTTGAACTTCATCCTCTAAGCGTTGCTGGATGTCCTCAAGTTGGTCTTTCAGCGATGCAAGGTCTCTCAGCTGCTTAAAAGGATCCTGCATTTAAAATGCAGTCAGACACGTTAGACAAAGTTGTGCCAGAAAGGGTTAAATATATGACTCATATGTGGCTCCAAATACCCTCCATTGTTTCCACTATCAAAAGTCAAAGATCCTACTTCGTATTGTTTGAAACGCACAACACAAAGCGTTGTGGCGGTGTCGGCGTATATTTTAATTCCTAATTTTATTGAAAGTAGCCTTATGCACTTCCGCATGTGGCTTGTGGGGCTGGCTGCTGCTGCAGTGGAAACTTTATCCACAATTGGACAACAAACGCTAGCTCTAAGGAAGAGCAAGCAACGCAGACGACAAAAATTACAATCATCAAAGAACATGTACGAGGCGAAACACGTGTTCAATCACGAGACGAGAAATGGTGTATTATACTTCAACCTTGTTAATTACAACCAGACGTTATGAAATGGTACTAACCTTGTCATTCGCCATGTTTGGAAAGTTGATTATTCTGTATTTGATTACAAGGCCTTGGAAATCGTTTGATTAAATCGATTGATCGAGCCTGCCTGAACTACACAGAAAGAGGCACCAGAGGACAGTATTTCCCAATCTACTGAAAACATTTTTTTTTATTTTTTTTTATGTGTCCGGTCTGTGCAGTTCGTTGGTGATCAAGAGGTTTTCGAGACGCGTCTGCTTTTATAGCCTACAATTTGTCCAGCTTTCTTATTTGTCTGGGCCAGCCATAGCCTAATGTAGGCTACCGTTGTAACTTGCCCACATTTGACATTTTAGATAGCCTAATAAGAAAGACAGGGATTTCTGATATGAACTTGAATTAAACCCACAATGTAATTTTCCACTGTCAACAAATGTAGCCTAAGTCGGAAATCTTGGTGCTTTAACCTTTAACCCCACTCAGTCTTGTAATTAACTTGATAAATGGTGAGACAGGAGACGTAGTAGGCCTACTACAGGACACCTGGCTTTTTTATCACCAGAAGATGACACCACTAATATGTAGGCCTTCTAAATATTTTGACAAAATCTGTAACTTTTCATCCCAGACAAGCAGGGGGGCTGAAACTGTCTACTCCTGCATGTAGGCTACAGTAACTTGTGTTTTTGTGCCCACTGCTGGTTCTCGTCTCTCCTGCTGGAACCTGCTGCTGAGTGTGTCCCAGCAGAGTCTCTCATCCCTGTCGCCCTGGTGCAGCCAGACGCAGGACGGAGGGAGCCGGATGCCTGGTCGCCGTGGCAACGCGGTGATGGAGGAGGCGAGTGAGGGATGATGCAAACGGAGGGCTGGCTGATGATGACGAGGTGCTGGGAAGACGTCAGGTTTGTGTCTCTCCCTCTTAAGGTGGACCAGGCTGTGGAATCAGACATCACAGACCCAAAGGAGTCATTTAAGTGTCAAAATTCTCAATGACGTGCTAGGCTGTGATTTTCACTCCTCCCTGGTGGTAGTAATATCAAGTGGTGATGTTGACTCATTTAAAGAGGCACTTAAGGTAGCTTTTCAAGCTTATCAAGACACCTCTGTGTGTTTGCATTTTTGTGGTGTTCTAAAATGTTTACTGTGTGTGCCTATTAGTAGCTAGCTACTGTAGGTAGGCTATCCAAGCCTCCTCTATTTGAAATTAAGTTGTTTCTTCCTGGAATAACTACTGCAGAGTTTACATACAGAATGTTCTGTCAAAAATGCTCTGCACTTTAAAGATGGAATATGAATTGTTGATATTATTTGATGAATATTTTGCATTAGTATTAATTCATATTAATACAATTAGCCCTTCATTTCACTCTTTTTTCATTCACAGCATTTACAACATGCTTGCCCGATCAGAAAATGATGTACGGTCCCCTTTTCATGGTTGTACCTCTAGAGCATACACATACATCCTTAAGGCAGATGGAGGGGATGGAGGGAAGAGTAGGGAGGTAGAGGAGAGCGAAGGAGAGAAGGAGGGTAGGAGGGGGGGCAGTGTAGCTGCAGGTCTCACTGAATACAAGCGCTACGGAGGGCAGAAAAAGAAGGAAGGCGGCGCCGCAAGCTCGCATCCATCCATCCATGCAGCCTCTCCATCAGAGCTAGAGAGCGAGAGTAGAGAAGAGAGCGAGAGAGAGAGAGAGAGAGAGAGAGAGAGAGAGAGAGAGAGAGAGAGAGAGAGAGAGAGAGAAAGGGAGGGCATTCACACAAAGAAAGGGGATGGGGTTGTTTTGAATGTTGATCCTGGAACAGTTAGTAGAGCTGCTCAGAAACTACTTGGAGAGAGAGAAAGGCAAGCAAGACGCCAGGAAAACAAATGAACGATAAGAACAGATAGATAGATTGCCAGACAGATAGAGATAGAGACATAGGAGGGGGTAAGGGAGCGAGAGAGAGCGAGACAGAGGAGTGTAGATTTTAATCCTCTTGGCATGTGAGAGAATCCCTGGGTGCTTTGCGGCGCTGTGTGTGGTTGTAGAGAGCGTAGAGAGAGAGGAGTGGAGAGAGAGAGAGTTTGGCTGGTGTTGGTGGCATCTGGGAATCTCGGAGTGGAATGTCTCTCAGCTAACCCAAGGGGACCAGGAATCAGGAACAGGACCCAGGAACAGGAACAGGAACGGGACAGACCCACCGCTCACTATGCTGGGGAAGGACTATATGCTCGCTATCATCATAGTCAATTATGACGGTGAGCGAACACACAAACAAGACTCTCTCTCTCTCCCTCTCTCTCTCTCTCTCTCTCTCTCTCTGTCTCTCTTGTCCCCTCTCTCTCTCTTCTTCTTCTTCTTCTCTCTCTCTCTCTCTCTCTCTCTCTCTCACACACACACACACACACACACACACACACACACACACACTAACAAATTCTCTCTCTCTCTCTCTCTCTCTCTCTCTCTCTCTCTCTCTCTCTCTCTCTCTCTCTCTCTCTCTCTCTCTCTCTCTCTCTCTCTCTCTCTCTCTCTCTCTCTCACACACACACACACACACACACACACACACACATAGACTCTACCTGTCCAAGTACAGTACCCCATCCTGTTTTTCACTGAAGCATGTTTAAAGGGGAGACGGCACAGCTTCTGCTCTGCATTGTGAGCTACTTCAGTTCCAGTGCAGGGCCACCACTGCTTGTCTTGTCTCCGTACACTACAGGTGCTGTGTCATGGACAGCTCCAGTGCATCTTAAGCTTATCTCTAATGAAGCACTCAAAACGGAAAAGCCGAACTTCAAAATGGGCTATAACATAATTTTTTAATTGATTTATCACTGTGTAACCGTATTGTTCTATATTCACCAAGTTGGTATTTTGTTATACTGTTTGATGTACTTTTTGGCAGGGCTCTAAATTAACAGCAGCCAACTGCCCAAATGCTGGTGCAATTTCAGTTTGTCTGGTAGAAAAGAACAACTTTGACCCATTAGTAAGTATGTGTTTAGCTAGTAAGATTAATATCTACTATAGCCATTTTGGCTGATGATTAAAATGTTAATTTAGTGCCTTGCTTTTTGGACAATAGTTAGTTGGATCACCTTGTATTGTACCCCCAAGGTCCATGATTTCTCAGAGACTCTGTCATCAACAGTTTTTGTCATCAACAGTCCTTGAAGTGTAAACTTTGAACACAGAAAATCAGTTGACGTTATTTGACAGCCTTATATTAACAAATAACCTACAGTGCCCTCCATAATTATTGGCACCCCTGGTTGAGATGTGTTAAAAGCCTTAAAATAAATTCAGTGTTTATTGCAGAAGAATACTGTCACACTGAAAATTGTAGGAAAATGTAGCCTTCAACTCAAATGAATTGTAAGAAAATAAAAAAATCCCTGACTAAAAAAGAATTATTTTTCATTAAATCACCTGTTCCACAATTATTGGCACCCTTAACAATTCCCAGGAAATAAATATAATTGAAGCATTTCTGTCATTTCTACAGTAGTTTACAAAGTTTACCAGAGTATGTAGGAACATTTAATTAGTAATTCATCACTTCCTGTTTCCCTGGGGTATAAATATGACGTGACACCGAGGCCATTTCTCTTATCCACTCTTAAACATGGGAAAGACAAAGGAACACAGCATACAAGTGAGGCAGATGTGCGTCGACCTTCACAGGTCAGGCAGAGGCTACAAGAAGATTGCCACTCAACTGCAGCTGCCCATATCCACTGTGAGAGGAATAATTAAGAAGTTCAAAACAACTGGAACAGTGGTAAACAAGCCTGGACGAGGACCCAAGTTTATTTTGCCACCACGCACAGTGAGGAGGATGGTAAGAGAAATCAAAAGATCTCCAAAGCTCACTGTTACAGAATTACAACAAATGGTAGCATCCTGGGGTCACAAAGTCTCCAAATCAACCATCAGGCGCTGTCTACACGCCAACAGGCTGTTTGGGAGGCATGCACGGAGAAAACCTTTCCTCACTCACAATCATAAACGCAAGCGTCTGGAGTTCGCCAAGCGGTATTGGGGCTTCAACTGGGACCGTGTGCTTTGGTCAGATGAGACCAAGATTGAGCTTTTTGGCAACAAACACTCTAAGTGGGTCTGGCGTACCACGAAAGATACGCATGCTGAAAAGCACCTCATACCCACTGTGAAGTATGGGGGTGGGTCAGTGATGCTGTGGGGCTGTTTCGCTTCCAAAGGCCCTGGGAACCTTGTTAGGGTGCATGGCATCATAAATGCTTTGAAATACCAGGACATTTTAAATCAAAATCTGTTGCCCTCTGCCCGAAAGCTGAAGCTGGGTCGTCACTGGGTCTTTCAGCAAGACAATGACCCTAAACATATGGCCAAATCTACACAGAAATGGTTCACCAGACACAAAATCAAGCTCCTCCCATGGCCATCTCAGTCCCCTGACCTCAACCCCATTGAGAACCTGTGGGGTGAGCTGAAGAGGAGAGTACAGAGGAGAGGACCCAGGTCTCTGGATGATTTAGAGAGATTCTGCAAAGAGGAATGGCTGAAGATCCCTCTTTCTGTCTTTTCCCATCTTGTGAAACATTATAGGAGAAGATTAGGTGCTGTTTGGTTGGCAAAAGGGGGTTGTACAAAATATTAACTCCAGGGGTGCTAATAATTGTGACACACATTATTTGATGTCAAATAATTATTTCTTTATGTGGGATTTTTTCCCCACTGAATAAATGCACTTGTATTGAAGGTTGGATTTTTCTCTTTTTTTCCATTAAGGTCCCATATTATTTAGAAAAAAAATAAAATAATTGGAAGCTAAAAAACACATCTCAACCAGGGGTGCCAATAATTATGGAGGGCACTGTATATAGCACACTAGCAATTGCTCATGCATTACCACAAACACAGTCACACAACCCTTGTTCAGAGTAACTGTTGCACCGATGTACAACACAAAGACTCACTAAGCAAATCATTTTACGTTAAAGCAACAGTCCATGTCGGTGTTGATGGTGATGTATGTATTGTATTGTGCCGACTCTGAGGGGTCAAGGCCAGCCTGAATCTCTGGGGATATTATAATACCTTCCAGGGGTTACAGCTGGCTGGCTACGTCACCCGTCTAAAAATAGCTCTCTCTCTCTCTCTCTCTGTCTCTCTCTCACACTATCTGTCTACCTTTCTGTTGGTCTATTTTCTCTCGTTCTCTGTCTGTATCTCTATGTCAGTTTGACTTTCTCACAATATCTGTCTACCTTTCTGTTGGTCTATTTTCTCTCGTTCCCTGTCTGTGTGTCTGTCTGTCTGCTTGACTGTCTGTCTGTCTACCATTTGCTCCCTAAAAGGTTGAGACAAAGACAGCCATGCAAGTAGGGGATGAGACAGATGTTGACCTCTGCAGTAGGGCAACAGAGTGTGGGTATTACTAAAGCACAAAGCAGGGGACTTTTATAACTGGATAACAAAGGATGTGCAGGGATTGTAAATGATGACCTCAGGTGATAGGATAAAATAACCAAAGGCAAAGTGCAATATTTAAGACAGGCTGTGATTTAAACACAGCTCTTTCTCTCTGTCCATGGAAGCCAAAATGCAGTAATGACTGTTGTAAAGCAGAGTTCACTTTTGATTGTAAATATCACCAGTGTTATCTTTCAAAGTTATGAACACTCTGTGTCGTCATTATTAATGATGACTATTGCCAAGGACTCCCTAAAAAACTAAAACATTAGAAGCCATTAACCCATTAAGACACGGCTCCTGTTATAAATTTGCTGTTACCAGAAAGTAATTTTACTGTATTATTTACTGTTACCAGTGTAATGTCACTAGTGTAGTTCTATGGTAATCAAGTCTTTTCAACGACTGTTGCAGTGTAGTGGAACAGTTTGTGTTATCTACAATAGTACCCAAACTTTGTAATACACCTGGGGTGTCAAAAAATTCTCATTAAAGGGTACATGAGGATTGTCAATTAAGTGTCATCTTTAAAGGTGCACTGCATACTATTTTAAGTACTTATTTTCCAGAATTCATGCTGCCCATTCACCAATGCTACCTTCTTTAATGAATACTTACCACCACCATCAAATTCTAGTATTAATTTTGACTGGGAAAATGGCATTTTTCAAACATGAAAAGGTGGATCTTCTCCATGGTCTGTCATTTTTAATGTCCATATTTTTAGCTGTAAAACATACTGTGCTTTGGTCATACTAGTAAATATTAGTTCTTTATTTAGTTCATATTCATGAGAAGACCAAATTTGGCAATTGGCAGCATTTAGTTTCAGTGAGCAGCATAGTTGCAATACCTCCTTTGGCCACCATCCTACACAGTGCACCTTTAAAGGGGGGTGGACGAGTTCAAAGAAAAACATCAGAGTGTCTGGTAGCATGTGGCTGGTCTTAAGAGTTCTCTGCCCGTTCCGTTCCGTGATGTTTGACAGCAGGGCTCCAGATTGATTTTATTATCCGTCGCCATGCCTACTAATCCCTCCACCAAGCAAGCCCAGCTCCAGATCAGCTGACTAGATCAGGTCATCACATCACACATGCCACCTTAGGGATTGGATTGCCACAGGCTACTCCAGATGTTGCCTGACGTACTTAGTACACAAATAAATAAAAACACACAGACTTCCTTGCTTCCTTTTCAACTTCTGCTTTGAGCTTCTGCTCCTTCGTCATTGTCACTCTTGTTGTCGTCATTGTCACGGTCATCATCATCATCACCACCATTATTTCCTCCTTGTATAAACAAACAAACTCTTAACTTCATGTGTGTGTATGCTTTGAAGTCTACCCGAACAGAGGACATTTGGCCTGTCTGTCTGTCTGTCTGTCTCTCTCTCTCTCTCCCTCTCCCTCTTTCTGTGTTTCACTCTCCCACTCGCTCTCCTCTCTCTCTCTCTCTCTCTCTCTCTCTCTCTCTCTCTCTCTCTCTCTCTCTCTCTCTCTCTCTCTCTCTCTCTCACCCTCTCCTCTGCTCACTCTCCAGGTCTCTCTCTCTTGCTCCATCTCTGTGTTGCCACAATCAGTTTTTTTTCTAATTAGAGGCAGAGGCTTGAAGAAGTTTCAGGATTATCTGCACTGTTGCCAATCAGTCAGTCTGAGACGTAAGAGCTGCCCATTGCACTTGCCGGTGATTGGCCTCTCTGATGATGATGATGCCATTGCACTTGCCGGTGATTGGCCTCTCTGATGATGATGCCATTGCACTTGCCGGTGATTGGCTACTGGCCACAGGCAGAGAGAAAAAAACAGACACTTTGAAGCATGATGGGATCAAGTGGCCCAGTCACTCACTCGGTCATCAGCCAGTGAATCACTGAAGTACGTAGAGACACACTTACGTACAAGTGGACCTCTATGGAGCTCTCTGGAGCACTCTGCCCCACTTCACACAGGCCTAGTAGTTTGACTGTGCCAACGCTCAAAAGAATTATCATTCATCCAGGTCATCTTAGTCATAATGTGTAATGTAGCACATGTTGTGTATAATGTGGCAATCCTATAATATGTGCACCGCCTGGATAGGAGCTACACTTAAGTACGCCACCAGGCCACCCCATACAGCCCCTTTAAATCATGCTGGGCTCAATCTTCAGGATTCCTGGCCCCATTCCATACTCAAATGCCCACTCAGGCGCGATCATATTTGATATTTATGACTCAACATGAATGTCAACAACGTAACGATGAGTGTGCATGAGTTGGGATTGGAGACAAGTTTATAAGTTGTGATTACATTTATGTGTGTGGCCCTATGTTCTCTCTCTCTCTCTCTCTCTCGCGCTCTCTCTCTCTCTCTCTCTCTCTCTCTCTCTCTCTTTCATGCTCTCTCTCTCTCTCTCTCTCTCTCTCTCTCTCTCTCTCCCTCATTAGCACCCTATCTGTCTCTCTCTCTGTCTTTCTCTTTGTCTTTATGAAATTTCCCATCCAAATCTCTCTCTCTCTCCATATGTTATGTGTGTCAACCCCACTTACCTCCTTGGGTACTTTATTTGACAAAGCTCTGAAGCTCCATTTACTCCATTTTTACTACTGCTGCGTTTCCACCATGTTTGATAAGGAATGAGATGAATGCAAAGTAGCATTAGGAGGCTCTCAATCTCTATTTTCTGCATTGAACCTAAAGAGCTTTGGCCAGGAAAGATGCAGGAGATTGGCAGAATCGATGCAAGGAGGTGCCCAGCAGTTGCACATTGCCAGCAACCTGGGCGATCGTAGAGAGACAACAGTGACATTGGATGAAACAACATCAGTACACACACGCACACGCACACACACACACACACACACACACACACACACACACACACACACACACACACACACACACACACACACACACACACACACACACACACACACACACACACACAATAGGCACAATGTAATGGGATCACAATTTTGGGCCCCATCTCTCCCTGAACCCGGAACAACTGACCCCTTTGTCCCTACCTGTCGGCTTCCCTGACACACATGCACGCACGCACGCACGCACGCACGCACGCACGCACGCACGCACGCACACACACACACACACACACACATACACACACACACACACACACACACACACACACACACCATACACACACCACACCATACATGACTCAGATTTCCTAGATCCCACCGGTGGGGTGATGTGTTGCTATAGGGACCAGTGGTTATATATTGCTCGCTCCCAGTCCCAGTGGAGAGCATCAATAATTCACAAACATCCTCTCCTGCCTCCACGGCTGTTACAGTTACACTAAGCCTGCACTGCCCTGCGCTCTTCATCATGAAAGGCTGTACTGTACCTGCCGGGGGCGGTTTTAGACCAAAATTACAAGGGGGGTCGAGGTGGGGCCATTATTTTTTCAGGGGGGCACATAAATTGGCAAAAGAGATACATTTTTAATTTTATGAATATATAATATAGCAAAATGTATCATGTCGCAGTCATTGGCTGTTCAGCACAGGGGCCACAACAGGGGCCAGGAGGAAACCTACAGGGGCCCTGGCCCACCCTGGCCCCCGTCTAGAACCGCCCATGGTACTGTGTCCATTACAGGAAGCCAGATCATGAAAACAGTTGCACATGTATGAAATAGTAGTACATAGCCTTCACATAATACCTGTGGTTTTCAAAATGAAAGGCATGTATTGATTACAGGAAGCCAGATCATGAAAACAGTCACGCTACGGTACATTAAATGCATACTGTACATGCATACTTAACCTGCGGTTTTCAGATTGGAAATATGACACCCAACATTCTGCATGAACAAAAATATGACACCCAACATATGAACCATACCGTACTCAAGAGTGATCTCATGGCTGTTGCTGCAGTATACAGCATTTTTTTTGAGAAATATGGCACTGTATGATTGTGTTTCCAGGGAACATTACATGTAGTACTATGCTACAACGATACCAATTTTGTTTTCTGTAGTACAACAACAGTTGATATCTTGCAGGTTCATTGGTGCGTGTGATGTCCTAGTAATATTTTACCCAGATATGAAAATGGCTGGTCAGACTCTTTATGGAGATAATGATCCATCAGTTAGCTTTATCGTTTGAGTTATCAGTGCCCTCATATACCTGTCGGCCTGGCCTGTGCAAGGTGAATAAATGGCTTTGGTGCTACAGTGCAATATATTTGGCCTGGGTGAATCGATTGGTTGTAATCCTATAGTATATCTGACCAACTGGTTTTCCAGCTTGTTTCTGTCATGGTGCCACCTAGGGCTTTAACGAAACACTCAACTCACGATTCGGTTCGTATCACAATGCTTGACCTACAGTTCGATACCCCCAAGAATTTTGAACTTCTTGCAGCACCACGATACAATATCGTGACTCTGCATCTCACGATATCTTGCTTCGATACAATATCATTACAGCCCTAGTCTGTGGCCAAGTTGTAAAATCAAAGCAGGGGGGATGGTCAGAGATTTTTTTGAAAATGTAGTTGCAACTTTAACACAATATGTGAAGAAGGAATGCATGTTTTACAGGGGGATGATTTTTGACCATTTTCATTGAGGCCCCTAGTGCCGCCACTTGCTGGCATCGTGTGGGGGTGTAAGGGGTGAGGGCTGCAGGAGCTCAGCATGGGGTGGCACAGCATGGCATGGCCTAGTAGTCAGTGTGGCGCGGCAGGTTATCACAGCCCCTTTTAGCTCCTGTGCTGCCAAGGGAAATGAAAGGTGTCTGGACAGGCCTAGTGATTGATGACCTAGAGGCCTGTGTGAGGAGAAAATAGCAAGGAGAGTGGAGCGGAGCGGTGAAAGAGAGAGGGAAGTGAGAACTTGAAGAACGGAAGCGAGACAGAGAGAGAGAGAGAGTGGAGTGGAGTGGAGTGGAATAGGATGTAAGAACTTTGAAAAAAGGAAGTCAGAGAGGGGGGTGTGTTGAGCACAGAGAGAAAGGGGAGCTTGGTGAGGAAAAGATGTAGACAGAGAGGGGGACAGACAAAGAGAGTAGGAGAAAGAAAGAGTGGAGACAGGACGGGGGAGGATGGGGAAGAAAGGAAGTAAGGCAGCAGCGAGCAAGACACGGAAACACTATTGAGGGAGAAACAGTGGGAGGGATGGGGAAAAAAGACAGTGACATTGTTTACTGACAGCGTTTTAGCGGCATCTCAAACTGTGCTGTCAATCTAAAAACAATACAGACTGAAAGATTTTGACTGTAGCTAAACTAAAGCCTTTAAGAAACTGGAAGCATGTAGCCAAGTTTTTTAGGCTTTTATGCTTTTCTTTGAGATAGGACAGTTTGTGGGTGTGACAAGAAATGAGTAGGAGAGAGAGAGAGAGATGGGGAAGGATCGGCAAAGGACCTTAGGCCGTAATCGAACCGGGGTCGCCGGTGTAATGGTATGGCATCTTAGCTCATTGAGCCACCACACCCCTCGATTGTTGCCAAGTTTTTGTGTTTTTTTAAAAACATATTTTTGTTTTTTTTGGTGCCTTTATTGTGACAGGACAGTTACAGAGGGACAGGAAATAAGGAGAGAGAGACAGGGAAGGTTTGGCAAATGACCAGGGCCGGAATCGAACCCGGTGGCAGTAACCCAGTGCCCTACCTTTAGGCCACAGCAAAGCCAAGTGTTGCCAAGTTTTTTTTTCTTTAATATTTTTTTGGGAGGCGTTTTGCCTAACGTGGCATACACCTACACCAGCAGTGAGCTGCCATTTGCTGCAGTGCCTGAGGGGAGTCATAGGTAGTTAGACGCCTCACTCAAGGGCACCTGTGGGTGAGGCTGTAGCCGAGTGATGCTCCTACACCCCCCTACCCACTTTGATATCTGTACACACGACAGGGAATCACATCTACAATCTCTAGATACAAAATACACACACACACACACACGCCCTTGACAGGATTTTTGTACATTTTCTGATTTAGCAGCAGGTTGGTATTTTGCAAAGGTCACGATTGTATGAAATACTCACCTGAAGACAGGCTGAGTACAGTTCCACTAGCTCACACACTCACCACCCAATTATGAAATTCTAGACTCTACAGATGGATCAGATAGTGCAACAGTTTTTAATGGAGTCTGAAAGCTGCGCTCTCAAGATACTTTGTGTCCTTATTTGGCCTTTACTTCGGCTATAATTTGCCATCAGCATGCCGTCATAATGCCCTATCCCCGGCCCAGGCATACTTTCTATGATGTTGCACAAAATGTCATGCCCCATTTTACGTTTATGTTCCAATGAAAGTTGTAAAAGTATAAAATAACTTTTCCCTCCACTTTATTCCTAACCAACGACGGAAAGGAGTGGGCATCCCTCCCCTCCCTCCCCTCTTTGAAAAAGAAGCAGTGTTAACTTAACTTAAGACACAGGAAAGGCAAATGGCATGATACAGATGAGGAGATGCAAATGAATGAATGTTATATATGACAATTTAATTATCAACTGCAAGGTAACATTACATTTAACTCAAGGTTACTGTAGGTTACATAGGGTACAGTGAAATCAAATACAGTTTACCCAAGATAGATAGACAGAGAGAGAGAGAAAGAGAGAGGGAGAGAGGGAGAGAAAGACAGAGGTTGGAGCCCCTTTAGAGATGGAAAGAGACTCCCAGAGGAATTTCTTAGGTGAGATTATATACTGCAACCCCCCACCCCAAAGTGCCCCTTTGTCTTGTCAGGGCCAGTGGCACCCCAGGTGTTTGAGCCACCACATGAAATAGGGGGGGGATGTCCCCTTAAGTCAACTTAACTGAGATAACAGCAAACAGTGACAGCAACAATATCAGTTCTGGGTCATCCAATAATCTCCATATTTACAGTTGACCCTTTGATACAATGAGATATGTCAAAATCGCATTGAATCACAAAACAATGGATGGCTGGAGATGATAATGTTGATGGCTGGTGGAACCTGGTACTGTTTCACACAGGGCACTGATGAATGTAAAATCACATCAGTTTTCTGTGTGGCGACATGTGACTAAAGGTTTTCTCTTAAGGGGTCCGTCACAGCAGGCATCCTTTATCAGGGAGGGGTGTCGAATTCTGGCAGTCTTCTTATCTTATCAGTCTTTTCAGAGTTTAGGCATTTGCATACAGAATGATTGACTGAGAGACACAGCATATGGCTTGAAACAGCTGCATCAGAGGTTTTCATTGAAACAGTTAAAATACATTACACTTGTAATTTCATCCCAGCTAACCAGTCTTCTGGTCTGTTACAGAATATATTCACATATTTAGCATCACATTGGTGTTTACATTATTGTCAGAGAAGAAATGAACAGTAGTGTGTCCTATGAGTGTTATCTCACTTGTTGCTAACTGAGGCCATTTTATTAATGCTTCTTTGCCTCAGGCCTTTTTTTTTTGCTCAGGGCAGGCTACAGGGCAGGGCTTCACATTTTCCCTAATTGTAGACTTTGACTGTACTTTGCAGCCTTGCTACTTACATAATGGCACCAGCTCATTTGCAACCTCAAATAGATAACTTTTAGTTAGGACACATAATCAGGTAAATATTCTTCCACACAATATTTGGTTGTAGGTAATAATACTAAAAGCAAGGCCTTTGCGGTTTCACACATAAACAGCTCTAGTCTTCAAACAGCTATCCGATGCACACAACTAGACGAGACAAGCACAACATAAAAGTCTCCTACTGCTCTAGTCTAGTCTATGCAAAGAAGGACAGCCTTTTAGACGAGCCTAAACAGTTCCAACCTGCAAACAGCCTGTCTATGGCTTTGTAAGCACACACAACAGCTAAGACATATTATATAACCTTTCAACTTTCACATGTGCAGTATGAATATAACAGGCATTGTGAATAATTTCTTGAAGGTGGCGAGGTAAACAGCTAAGGTGATAACTTTTAAAACGTGAAAATGCCCCGTGCGCAATTTACTAAAGCCACGCGGTGGGGACACAGTAATGCATTACATGGCTATGAGAAGTCTATGCTCATTAGCAAACAAACGTGTCTTTCTTACCGACCCGCTGCAGTGTGACTCTGTCGGCATTTAATTGCGCTGGTCAGTGGGCATCTCACTTCGAAATAAACTCTTAAGATGGCGTAAACACATCTGGTCAAAACCTGTGTGAATACTGTTCATACTGGGAGAAATACACAAATCATCCATCATACGCATAGTGGAGCAACGGTCTGAAAATCATAGGCATGTCGTGAACATTTGTGGATTTTTTCCTTCTTGGAGGTGGCGGCGGGGGTCCTGCGCGATATCTTTCGAAGGTCGGCGAGTCACACGAGCTGCTTTGATCATTATCAGTCTCGAGTGATGCGCGACGCTTGAGAAAGTATGGCGGAGGATGCCCGTGACCAATTTGCTAACATTTTTGCGCGTCATGTCCTGCTTTGTTGCAGGATTTACAACATTTGCTGTGATCGCTTACTTTTCGCCTAGTGCGCTTCTTTTGGGGCCTTTGTTTGCTCGACCGTGCAAGGCATCGGAGAGCAGCCACACTGCGCTCTTCTATAGAGGCGTCGCTAACCACAGCTTTTGTCTCGGCATCACATGGCGCGCGGGCAGATGTGCCAGCGGCATCGGTGCGCTCACGATTCATTTTCCAATTTATGAATTCCATATTTTTCACAACAGTTGCAAGGAAATCATTCAGCCGTTCAATTTTCTCATTTTGTTCTTCAATCACTTTCTGCTGCTTCTCAAACAGTATATGCATAATGCCTTCAGAATATTTGCGTTGCTTTGCTTTTGTCTTACGCATGCCATAAAACAACCAGTAATGATATATATCTTCCTCCTTAGATTCTACCGTAATGCGTTTGGTAGCCAGCTTATCTAATGTATCAGCCACATTGCATTTCACTGCGTTCAGAAGTTTACTTCTGCCCAAATGTTTGTCCATTCTGCATGGGAAGGATAGCTGAAGCTTCTGAATTTGCTGGTGAGATTTTATCACTTTGCCAATGTGCTTAAAATAAGTTAGATTCCTACTCACCAACCCTCAGATTTGTTCACACGTCCCGATGCAGAATTGTTTTCGTTAATCTGACTCCAAATTTTTGCTCATCCAGGGATCACGTCGGGCGCACCACTGTAAAAGTATAAAATAACTTTTCCCTCCACTTTATTCCTAACCAACGACGGAAAGGAGTGGGCATTTGAAACAGAAGCAGTGTTAACTTAACTTAAGACACAGGAAAGGCAAATGGCATGATACAGATGAGGAGATGCAAATGAATGAATGTTATATATGACAATTTAATTATCAACTGCAAGGTAACATTACATTTAACTCAAGGTTACTGTAGGTTACATAGGGTACAGTGAAATCAAATACAGTTTACCCAAGATAGATAGACAGAGAGAGAGAGAAAGAGAGAGGGAGAGAGGGAGAGAAAGACAGAGGTTGGAGCCCCTTTAGAGATGGAAAGAGACTCCCAGAGGAATTTCTTAGGTGAGATTATATACTGCAACCCCCCACCCCAAAGTGCCCCTTTGTCTTGTCAGGGCCAGTGGCACCCCAGGTGTTTGAGCCACCACATGAAATAGGGGGGGGATGTCCCCTTAAGTCAACTTAACTGAGATAACAGCAAACAGTGACAGCAACAATATCAGTTCTGGGTCATCCAATAATCTCCATATTTACAAACTCAAACTGTACTTTGCAGTCAAACACATACAGAGCATCAACCCACCGTCATGGGTGTTCTAATACCACACATACAAACGTTTGTATTTAATTCTGATAAAAAAGTCATAAACAACTACTTAAATACTGATGTATTTCAGTACTGACTAGTACAAATTGAAGCTTTAAACAATTAGTGAAATAAGTTTAGGAAAAATGCCATGGGGCACTCTGAAGTTAAGACCCTTATTGGCCGGGAGAAGCCAATGCGTTTTGGTTGCATGCAACCTTCTTCAGGGCTTAGTAAAAATGACAAAAAGTGTAATACTTTCTTCAGGGCTTAGTATTATAATTTATAATATTGTAATGCTTCTGTTTTCAAACGCCACTGCATCAGTGCCAGGCGCCATATGGTGGGGTAGAGTCAGTGAGGACGATGCTGTAGACTGGCAGGGGGCATATATTTTATGTAGCATTCTGGCCAACAGTATTATAATAAGTGAGGTCACAGGATTATATTGTCTCCTGGGGCCTTTATGTTTAGTCAGCACTTTTTACTATCTGTCAGGAGAGCCCACAAGGACACAGAGACCTGGAAACCTAAAGCCCGGAATCTGTTGCTCTTGGCCAATGTCACTTTAATTTCAAGGTGCTCTTGGACTTAAGAGCTGTTGTTTGGCCTTGTTTTAAACATGCCTGCCTATATCTAAGCAGTGAAGTCCGTTAAAATGTACAGACTTCATGACAGACGTAAAAAGTTGACAGTTGTTACAAAGGCAAATGTGTTTTTTAAAAAAAGTGTGAAGTGCTTTCACATCTTCAAACAATGATTGCAGGTGCAGGTGAAGTAGGAGAAAGAATATCCACACATTGTTCACCAAGACAAATATGATTGGGCTGAATTTACAGCTCACTGATGGGAGTGGAAATGAAAACACTCAACATGGCTCCATTTGACTTGGCTTTTGGGAACCATTATGAGAACTGACTAAAGTCCTCATGGGGGACTTGAGTAGCATCAGTTGGAGTTGGAGTCATGCCACCATCATCTCAATGGTTAACACTCTCAGACTAAACTCATTGAAACATATTCAATTACATTGGGATTAGTGACAAGACGACAGGTGTTTAGTTATGTAAAGAGGCTTGTCAGGTCCCTGTATTGCCTGGAGGATTACATGGAGACAGCCTGTAAGACGTGAGAAGATTTACTGGGAAAGGTTACGCAAGCTGGCACAGAGACGCTGTTTTTAATTGTGAGCGGTCCATGCAATTGAATCGCAATCTAACCTCAATCCATGATGACAGTGTAACAGTGTAAGTAAAATCCATTTTCACATATGCTTTGATTCATGAGTTCTGGCATGTGATGAAATTAAGATTGAACGGCAGCAGCACCATTCTGCTACAGAAAAGTCAAGGGCAGAACAATCCAAAAGTTGAATCCCTTGAAATCATCAATAACGATTCAAATCATTATAAAATCAATAGTTCCCATTTTACTCTGCAATGCGGACATTTTCACAATGCTGTTGCTTGTACACAGAAAGTAACACTGGTGACTTGGGGAGGTGCTAGAACACGAGCAGGCAATTATTTTGGCCCAAGGGGCACATCAGCTTTTCAATATTGACAGGAGCAGAGCTATGGTGGGGGGCAAGCAGGGCATTTGCCCTTGGGCCCTGGGCCCTCCCGTATTGTTGTTGGGGGCCCTGTTGAGACCATGGCCATTTTAATAATGCCATTTTAATAATAATGTTGGTTGAGATTATAATTTTGGATTTAAAACGTCTTTCTTGTAAAGGTGCTGTGGGCCAGATTACGGTAAATGCTTCAGCATGCTGCATGTGGTCCACGGACCTGAGTTTGCCCACCTCTGCATTGCATTATAGTTGTGGCTCTCTGAAAGAAGTCCTCTGTGTGGGCCCCTATCAAACTCTGCTCCTTTGCATCATCCTGTGCTACCGACCCATTCATACACTATGTGTGAGACGGTTACGGATTCGTGTGGAGTGTTTCACATATTCTAACAGTCAATTTCGCTCATAGTTTGACACAATATTGACGATTGTAAGATTATCCAGGAAAAATGCATCACATGTAAAATAGCCTACAGACCAAGGTATGATGTTGACAATTAGAAGGTATGAACAGATTAATTTACATACTGTTGATGAAAAACGTATAGGGTATGAATCAGGGTTTAGTGCTGCTCCTACTGATGACTTGTGAAACTCCTGCGCCCTGTTGCAGTGAAAGCCTTTGCCCTTGACATGTAGACTCATTGTGATGCAGGAGGGCCGGCTTCTCTGACTCACAGTTCAATCAATCATGGACATGTACAGGGGTACAGCTCGGTGTAATCTGCCGGGGTCATCGTTTCCCACGGGACACACAGGATTGAAGATGAAACTTACACAGTGAGCCATCGATCGGCCTCTGTCGAGGCAGTCGTTTTGCTCTTACTTCTTCACTTTTCAATTTGCAGACTTCTCTTCAACTTTACCTTATCTTCAGTTGTGTGTGTCGTGTGAGAGGGAGAATGTGTGTGTGTGTGTGTGTGTGTGTGTGTGTGTGTGTGTGTGTGTGTGTGTGTGTGTGTGTGTGTGTGTGTGTGTGTGTGTGTGTGTGTGTGTGTGTGTGTGTGTGTGTGTGTGTGTGTGTGTGTGTGTGCACTTGTCCTGCTTCTTGTTCAAAACCTGGGATGTGCGTACTGCTTTGGCTGAGGTCTTATGTGTGTGGGAGTATGCCTCTGTCTATGTGTGTGTATGTGTGCAAGCATGCATGCACAACGGGCATGTGTACCAATGAGGCTATATATAGAGAGGAGCTGTCCTTTTGCATGCCTTTGATATGCACCCAGTTGCCCGTCATGAGCGCGATCGTATATTTGGAAGAAGAGACTAAAGTCTTCCTGATGACAAACCTTACTCTAATGTAATTGTTTTGGTGGAAATGGGTAGTACTACGGCTTTTTATACCCTTATTTCTTACTATTTTTTTTTTAAGAATTAGCCAATCATCCAAATAGGTTTAGTGCATCTCCGATGCTCACTTTGATGTGCTCCTGTGAAGCATAAGTGATTTGATGTGCCACTTTGAAGCATATGAAAATAAAAATGAATGTCCGCACACTGCTCCCATCTTGCTTTTTTATTTCTCCAGTGAGCGCTTCCACTTTGAAGCATACTCTGAGTCTCCTTCCTGACTTCCTCGCTAACCCCCACATCTCCACACTGCCCTACCCTGCCTATATCTCCATGTACCACCTCACGCTGCTGGGTCTAGTACTCCCCAGCCCTCGCCCCATTTTGCAGTGGCCATGGCAACTTCTATTCTGCAGCACAGATGAACAAAACATCAATGGCAAAGAGCAGCGGCAAAACAATGCTGATAAACAAATCATCAACAATATCAGTGCACGCAATCTAACTTTCATATCCGAAGCATACTCCATTCCCACTAACCCCATTACTTCTCAGCTCTCAGCACCCCATCCACCGCACCCAGTCACTTTTTCATGTACTACCACCTATGGCTTAGGGGTCTAATGGCGCACCCCCCCACCAACCACCATCCCCATGTGGCAGTAGCAGCATCTTTCCTATGGCACAGCCACAGAGGCATCACTGCCATCATCTCCTCTTCATGTGCCAAGCATATACTCCACATCCCCACTAACCTCCACTAGTCTACTTCCCCCAGCCTGCCATGTATCACCACGTGCCACCTAATGCTGAGGGGTCTAATGCTACTTTACTCCACTCCACACACTCTTCCTCTCCCTCCCCTCTGCCCCCGTAGGGCTGATGGCACTCCGGCACAGGAGGCATCTCTCTTCTCTTTTGCGCGCCCGTGCCGCCATGGTGCTTCGTTCATGTCACTACTGACCCACTTCTATCTTCCCACCCCCATCACTGCTCCCTCCTCGGCCACTTTTTTTATTCTGCCTCGCTAATATACTAAGCACTAGCAGCCCTGGCACGGTCACATGTGCCATGAAATAAATAAATAACGTAAACTCATACGACCTCTGTTGCTTGCTGCCCTCTAGCACAGCAAAATGAGCTATTTTTAGAGTAAGACCACCACGTGTAACTCAAGCAGCAAGCGCGAGAGAGAAAGGGTGAGACTGAGTTTCACATCCCGCAAATTTACCCTGCACATATCCAGTGCACATCCAGTTGACAGTGAAACAGACTTAAATGTATGTCCTCTCCTCTGTCCAGTGAAGTACTGATATTGGGAATTCAAAAATGTAATCTCTTTTTCAGCCCAGAATCCTGAATCAACTTGCCATCACCCCCATCACCACCATCATCATCATCATCACCATATTAATCATCATCATCCTTCTTTTCCTCCTTATCATCATTTTCATCAAATTAATTACTCATATCTATACTTGTGAAAGACATCATCATCATCATCGTCATCATCATGATGTGAAATGACATGCTCATGTAGGACTGTGTGTCATCCATCTGTTGTACTGGTCACGTGTGTGGCATTCAGAGCTGAAACAAGGTCATCTCGGTGGCATAGATTCACCTCTAACTCTGGAGAGAGGGAGAGATGACGAGCACTCGTGGCTGTAATGACGCTGCATTTTAAAACGGCATCAGTGACAATAGTGAGAGTTTTGAGGTCTCAGTGGCAGGACATATTACCAAAAAGGATTACTGGCAGTGAAATGATAAGTGTGTGTGCGTGTGCGTATGTGCCTGTGTGTGTGTGTGTGTGTGTGTGTGTGTGTGTGTGTGTGTGTGTGTGTGCGTGTGTGTGTGTGTGCTTAAAATGCATTGTCAGTTGGAGCTGAGCTTCTGAATAGTTGTGCTCATTCAACATCAGCGAGTAACACCATGCAAGCTGCCCGCATGTCTTGGACATTCACTGTAAAAATGATCATGAAAACATTTACAACGCCATTGTTGTCACAATGTATAATGAGGTCATGATCCTTGCATACAGCAACTGTTGTTGATCTTTTAGTTGCGTTGTATTATGGTTAGGGATGCACCGATACACATTTTTTCACTTCCGATCCGATCCCGATATCTAAATTTGGATAGCTGCCGATACCGATACTACTCTGATCCTATACCAAAACCACATATATGCATGGGTTTCAACTTGAGGTAGGCCCAAGTAGGCTATTTGGTCAGAGAAGGAAGTTAGAAGAACAGGACACCAATTAATAAGTAAAAAGTAACAAGTAAAAAAGTAACAATCCCATCCTGAAAACTAATATGCAAGTGTTATGATTTCAAATTAACATTGGAAATGGCTCAATGTCAGTATCAGGAAAGTTCCGATACTTTGGGAAAATTCCGATCCGATCCGATCTCTGAATTATGTTGATATCTGAACCCGATACCGATACACCGATACCGATATCGCATCCCTAATTATGGTCAAGCTATTTGTGAAATATATCCTTATATGTTTGTATATACAGTACAGTAGTAAATAGTATGGTTGAAAATGAAACACATCTCTCTGTGTCTCTATCTGTCTCTCTCTCTCTTTCTTTATCTCTCAGACAATATATGGGCAGACCAGAATTTGGGCTTGGACTCGGACCTACCTCCAGGATGGCGCACCATACGGGACAGCACGGGCACCTACTACTGGCACGTGCCCACGGGCACCACGCAGTGGCAGCATCCGTCCTACACCGCCGAGGACGAGCAGAATGCCATCAATGGCATCACTGCCAGCAATCTCAAGGCGGGTCATTTCACGTGAAATCAGACACTTTGGGACCCAACCGACACGGATTTCAATCATACTTGGTGTGCCTTTTCAGTAGCAAGGTAGCACCCCAGAACTGCATTGGTTTGAATCTGACACTAATATTAAGGGAGAAACAGACTAGGAAAGGTTCACATGTGAGGGTAGGACACTATACATTCAGCCTTGAATATATCAGTCAGTGTTAGTCACAAAAAGATGCCTGTGGTGTTGTTTGAAAGCTCTTTTCTGGCTCTACATATTACACAATCACCTTGGAATACAACTACTCTCAGAATATGAATTATGATAAATTGAAAAATTAAAAATTGAATATCTAAAAAAAAATTAAAATGGCCAGTTCCTTGTCCAAACGTAGCCGGCAATGTCATGAGCAGCACCTAAAATGCTGGTGTTCGGGTTGTTATTCATTTCAGAGATAATTTGACTCACATATATGGCGTCATACAGACCACTTACTAATAATATGGTAATACCATAGTAGCATCACATGACAAAACAAAAACAAAACAAAAATGGTCAGTGTCCATGGTCCCAGGTTTCAGAAACTAAGGCAGATGTCCATTTATACACACCAAATGATGATATGTGAATGTTTTGAACATTCCTTCTCTGTGTACCTGTGTCATCTTCCCTTTACCGTACTTTAAAGAGATAATCAATGGCTACACTCTCATTTTGTACTCTACCAGTGCATTTGAAGCAGCAGCTGTGTCTTTTGTAGATAATGTTATAAGTATGTCCCGTTGCAGTTACAGGTTTCCACTACCAGAAGCACATCCTGATGATCCATGACAAGTCTATCTGGTCTGAAGGGAAAAGTGAAGGATGGAGATGGCCCCATGAGGATGCAGGAAGTTCAGTTTTCACCTCTCCAGTGCTCGGCATACATTCCTCAGCACATGCTAGCCACCAGTTGCCATCATATACAGCTACAACATACCCTTTGATGCTTGAAAATGTAACACATTCCTTTACTGATCTCACTCTTTCAACTCTGCCTTCTCTGAATGCTGAAAATGGCCTAACTTCCACTGTTGTCCATTGACAATGGGCAGAAGCTGTGTAGTTTTTGAGTACCTGAATAGTTCTTGCAGATTTCAAACCCTTTTTCAACAGGTTCTCAGCTTCATGATGGTACATCTCTGTTGTGGCAAACTGGCAATGGATGTTCTTGACATTATCCTTGACTGACTCCCTTGAACCAGGAACGTTTTTAAATCTATAGTTTTGTAATTCAAGATGCTATTCAATCATTTCACTGGAACAACCAGTGCAGGCCATAATCCATCCATATGTATGCTACTACCAAGATCAGTTGAAACTGGGAAAAAAATCTGTTTTGTTGTTATTTCAGACTGCAACATTCATGATACAATTGCTGTACATCTGTTTCAGAAGCTCCTAATTCAGTTCCTCAGTGACACTTCATCAATGACAGAACGTCCAAAGAAGATCCTATATTTTTTCTGATGGCTGTGCTGCAACAATATAGGAACCTCAAAAACACAACAAATTTGTGCCACCACGAGGCAGATTTTCACATACCTGCAGAGTGGCACTTTTTTGCCACATCACATGGCAAAGGTCCATGTGATGGCGTTGGAGGGACAGTTAAAATGGCTTGCTGCACGAGCAAGTCTGCAACGTCCTATTGACAATTAAATTGTAACACCAACTGTTTGAATTTGTCAAGGATAATGTCAAGAACATCCATTGCCAGTTTGCCACAACAGAGATGTACCATCATGAAGCTGAGAACCTGTTGAAAAGGTTGGAATCTGCAAGAACTATTCCAGGTACTCAAAACTACACAGCTTCTGCCCATTGTCAATGGACACAGTGGAAGTTAGGCCATTTCAGCATTCAGAGAAGGCAGAGTTGAAAGAGTGAGCTCAGTAAAGGAATGTGTTACATTTTCAAGCATCAAAGGGTATGTTGTAGCTGTATATGATGGCAACTGGTGGCTAGCATGTGCTGAGGAATGTATGCCGAGCACTGGAGAGGTGAAGCTGAACTTCCTGCATCCTCATGGGCCATCTCCATCCTTCACTTTTCCCTTCAGACCAGATAGACTTGTCATGGATCATCAGGATGTGCTTCTGGTAGTGGAACCTGTAACTGCAACGGGACGTACTTATACATTATCTACAAAAGACACAGCTGCTGCTTCAAATGCACTGGTAGAGTACAAAATGAGAGTGTAGCCATTGATTATCTCTTTAAAGTACGGTAAAGGGAAGATGGCACAGGTACACAGAGAAGGAATGTTCAAACATTCACATATCATCATTTGGTGTACACTGTGTATAAATGGACATCTGCCTTAGTTTCTGAAACCTGGGACCATGGACACTGACCATTTTTTTTTTGTTTTGTCATGTGATGCTACTATGGTATTACCATATTATTAGTAAGTGGTCTGTATGACGCCATATATGTGAGTCAAATTATCTCTGAAATGAATAACAACCCGAACACCAGCATTTTAGGTGCTGCTCATGACATTGCCGGCTACGTTTGGACAAGGAACTGGCCATTTTAAAATATGAGTTTTTTAGATATTCAATTTTTAATTTTTAAATTTATCATAATTCATATTCTGAGAGTAGTTGTATTCCAAGGTGATTGTGTAATATGTAGAGCCAGAAAAGAGCTTTCAAACAACACCACAGGCATCTTTGTGACTACCACTGACTGATATATTCAAGGCTGAATGTATAGTGTCCTACCCTCACATGTGAACCTTTCCTAGTCTGTTTCTCCCTTAATATTAGTGTCAGATTCAAACCAATGCAGTTCTGGGGTGCTACCTTGCTACTGAAAAGGCACACCAAGTATGATTGAAATCCGTGTCGGTCGGGTCCCAAAGTGTCTGATTTCACGTGAAATGACCCATGTACTAAAGCTGGACAATGACATCACTGGCATCAGTCTCAAGGTATAGCCAAACAATGCCATCACTGCCAATACTCTTAAGGTATAACCCAGTGATTCTCAACCTTTTTTGAAAAACGCCGCCCCATTGACCTCATCATAAGCCTCCCAATGCCCCCTTGAATGGTCATAAGCCTACCAACACCTCCCCTTAGTATTAAATGATAAAATACACCAATGCCCCCTCCCCTCCCCCCAATTGCAACTGAGGGCCTCCCCCCCTCAGCTGTCTCCTTTTCAACACTCCCCAAGGACTCCCTAACACCCCTTGGGGGCTGTACAGCCTCCCTTTGGAAACACTGCTATAGTCAGACACCACCATGCAGTGACATCTAGCCAAACCAGGCCTGCAGTGGTAATCTAAATACACAGGGCATTTCCCAGTGAGTCATCAGTCCTCAGGGGCCAATGCTTTTGTTTGTTGTCTTTTTTTTAAGCTGGGCCACAATTACAAAGATTGTACACAAAAATGCCTGGGTATTTTTTATGGTCCCAGACCAGCCACAAGCTAACCTGTCTCGTGCCAGATGAATTTACTGTAGTTCTGCATACTCCACATGCCCTTCCACTGACCTCTAATAGGTCGCTACTACATTCAGCTGGTGAGAGCCAGATGAGGATCTTTGTGCCTTTGCCAAAAGTATAATGGAGTGATATGCAGCTTTGTTCATTACAAGCTGCGTTTTACGTCCGTACTCGACTGACTGTCTAATTGAGAAGTGCACTGTCGGGAAAGCCAGTGTGATAGATGGTTCTGTCCTTTGTGTCATCCCTTGTTCCTCAGAGCATCAGTGGCGAAGAACAGCGTGATTCTTCGTCCAGGCTGGGCGCCAACCCAAGCAATGAAAGGTACAACACTCTTGGCGCCTACTGCATGCATAATGTTGCTACACACTCTTCTACACCATGGTATACACTGTACAAACAAAGATGCATTGAACACAATTTAATAACTTATCATTTATTCTATTCTATTCTGATCTGGTCTATTCTATTCTATGTGACCCTGTGACGGGTCAACCATGCACCGTCACTGCAGCCAGGTGCTGCCAATTATTGAGACTCTTGCCATGACCATTTTGTGTGCACTTTGGGACAATTGTTTGCTTCATTGTTTTTAAATATGTTCTGAGTTACCATTGAGCATTATATATTCTTTACAAACATTTCATTCACCATTTGTTTCAGTGGATATTCTCCTGTAGTGTTCTAAGAGCTCGTTAAAACCATCAAACATTATTGGGAGTTTTACAAATGCTAGCATCATCATCATTACTACAACCTCTCCCAGTTTAAAACATTTAATAACTTCATCCCATTTTGTGTTAAGTTAAAATGACCACAAAAAGTACAATTTACTTCTAACATTGAGTTTATTTAGTTATAAATTTAAAATCATTCATGTGCATGCCCAAACATTTCCACCTTACCATCCCTGTAGCACCTGGTCCGTCAACTAAAAGAGTCTGTACTGCTCCGCGTTCAGAATAAGAGCCTTCACTTCCTCCCGTTTACAGGAAGTAGAGGGTCTGATTATTTTAAAATGTATTATTAGGCTGTAACCTTTATATTTGCGTGGTTAAATGTCAGCAGTTGTGTTTTAAGACACTTGTGTATTTATTTCATGTTTGCATGATTTATGTTTAGGCTGTTTAAAGCATTTAAGAGTATATTTCACCTCAGACACCCCTGTAATGTCCGTGCGGGTTGGTATGGTCCAACTTCTGTCACGTGACGGTGGTGTTCAAATGGTCAGAAATGTTCTAAGCTATGAGATAGCCGTCTCTCATTGGCTCCCATTATAGCCCCGTTGGCGCACGCAGCCAAGTAAAAGATGAATGGGAGCCTATTGGGCTAAATGGCTCAGCAGGGATTTGTGACGATTCTGTTCTCTGGTTTGTAAAGATGTGTGCACATTCTGTACCTTATCATGGAAGTTGTATTAGAAGTGAAGTTAAAGGTTCCTGACATGGCTTTGTTCTCCCAAAGACGTGTTAGTTTTGTCCTGCAACACGCTAGCATTCGGCTAATACCTGCTGGCTGAGGAATCTCTGCGACTATTCACGACCAGAGCTGACGAGAGACGTACTCTGACTGATCCTCCTAGCAGAGACATCTACGGTCACACACCTCAACCCCCACCACCGTCCAACATGTTAATTGAAGGTGCCCAAATTCTTAAGGATGAGCGCAGTCATTTCCTTTACCCCATGTACACATGCCGCTTTTCCACCACCTTAAATGCAATAAATAACAGTGTCCGCAACAATCCTAACATAACTTTAAACACATCACGACATCTGAAGTCAGACTTAAAACTACAAAACAAATGGCGTATGCCGTAAAGTCGATTGTCACGTGTTATGTCATTGCTATAGTTGAAATAAGGGTCATTTTCACGAATCTAACACTTGACAAGATGCAAACGTGTCGGCAAATGCTTTCACTTACTCATATCTATCGAACGCGACTTCATTGTTTCCAGGGAAAAAATCACACGGGCAGATAGAACTAACGACGCGGTACAGCCCCATTGGCACCCATTCATTATTTACTTGGCTGCGATAACATAGCTGCAGTGCCACTCCTGGCCACACCAGCTAGTTGTCGTTCTTGTACAAGATTCCATTTTCTTTGAAATGGTGATTGTTCCATTCTGTTGGGAGAGCTGCTGATGATAAGACATGTGTCTTGAGCTCTCACCCAGAGGTATCGGATTTGATTTCGTTTGCTGATGTAAGCTAGATTCATTTCCTCCTCTTGACTGCATTTAGTCATTATCTTTTTTTGTTTTGGTTATCATACCATTTTTTTTGTTTGTACATTTTTTTAAAGTCCTTTTCTTTTGAAGTTAAGTTAGTGTTTATCTTTTGTTTGAGTGATGCCTAATGGCTTTCTTTGGGTCAAGAAAAATAAACAACCCATCATCTGAGAACGTGTTTGTGTCTTCCTGAGTGCTCAACAACTGCTCTAAGACTGCTGGGCGGCGGTACCTTTAACAGACCCTATAAATTAATTTCCACAGTGTTGATTCAACACTGTAGAGAGCAGGGTCAACTAATACTCTGATTTTAAAGGGTTGATTTAACACTTTAAAATGCATTGTGTATTCTACTCCATTCTATTCTGTTTAACTATTTAGCCAAAGAATGGGGGTGCTGTGGCGCAGCCTCTTAGCCCACCACTTATGGATTTGCGTGCCCAGGGGCACCCAGGTTCGAATCCGGCCTGGGTCATTTCCCAACCCTGCCCCAACTCTCTCTCCACCCTCACTTCCTGTCAACCTTCACTGTCCTATCATAAATAAAGCCAAAAAGGCAAAAGAAAAGCCAAAAAGCATCTCTTATTGATTAGTTAGTCTTAGGAAATAATGTTATTGAGACCTGAAAAGATACACTGAATCAGCTAGAGAAAATAAGACATACTGTACTGTAGTTACTGCATACACCATAGGAAAATACTTGGCTTACAGTTACACCTCAGTAATGACTGTGGGAGAGAGGCGAGGAGCAAATCAATGACTCCATGGGCTACATTGTAGCCTGTTCTGCTGCCCTGCGGTAGGAAACTGATGATGAATGGCCTCTGTGGGGCCCATACAGTAGCTCCGACTGCCTCGCTAATTTACGCATGATACGGCTGGCTCCAGCACAAGCTCCTTGTAGAGGCAGGGAAATTGCTAGTCTTGCATGTGTCTTTTGCTCATTTGAGTATCCTTGATAGCTTCATTTGCCACCAATTTGGACGACGGCACATTATTTCCCCCCCGGGGAAATGAGCCCAACCGTCTGCCTGTTTTTTTTTCACCTCCTGTTTTTTCCTCCTTAAAATGCCTGAGCAGATGCCATTTCTCCACTGCTAGGCAGCAATTCAGGAATTGGAAATCCCATTTTGGGAAGGAAGGAAAGGGAAGATGCCGGTATACGGCAGTATCCTGTTAACACGGACACTTTGCCCTGACTGGCCGTGGCTGTGCTCTCTAGACAGGCGAGGACACGCCCCCAGTGGAGTCTTTAACCTGTCACATCCAATGTGACCCCTGCTGGAGGCTTCTCCATAGAAAGCAAGATTAATTGGAGCAATTTGAGGCCGTTAATCCTCCGGGGAGAAGCTCGAAGAAGAAAGAGGAAAGAACAGAATGCCTTTCTAAGGTTTTTTTTTTCAGAGAAAGAATCTCAGAGTAAGACATAGAAAGAGAGAGAAAGGGCAGACCCTCCAGTAGCACTTGTTAAGGTCTCCTTATACTCTCAAGACACGTACTGTCAGTGTGTGGGGGGGTGTAGAAGCAGATTACAGACAATTCAGCCTGGGAGAAATATACCTTGAGCGCTGCAAAGGGTCGTTTCAGCTCTAAAGAGGGGGGCGTGGTGGCTGTTTGGGTACGTGATCTGCCGCCACCCCCCGCTGACAGTACGTGTCCTGCAACTGAAGGAGTCTGAACCAGGTTTTAGTCAGCAATATGATGGCCTACCATTTTGAAGTTTAACTGCACTTCATCTAATCAGCATCAATAAACATTCGACCTTTCTTTAACACCTTAGTTGAAAACCCCTTGTATAAGATTGACATGACATTGCCATAACTATGACAAAATACTTGTCATCATGAGCATTAATGAATGTCAATGACTGCTGTCATTAATTTTAATATGGTGAATTGTTAGTTTTTACTGTCAACCTGACCTTTTTCAGGTTTCAAATAAGGTTACCTTAACTTTCTTTGATGTTTTCAACACAGCAGAACACAAAATCCTCTTGGTGTACAGTAAGCACTGAGGTAATTGTCCAGATTAAAAACTTCCTTTGAACTGGAAGACCATTTTGTGTTGAGAAGAAACCCAGCTCATTAGAATGGGCTAATCGGTTTGATGGTGGCCAGATTGAGAAATTGAATAATTTAGCCTGTTCTCTCATGAAAGTAATGATGAGCACCACTGCTGAGATAATGAGACAGTTTAAAGAGATACAGCACTGAGCAACTTTTTGTTACGTTGTAGAAGATGTGTTTCCGAGAATGAAATATTCACTGTCAAATGCCTGTGAAGATTCTCATTCGTCCAGGTCATGTTATCTAAGTTTTAAGCAACTGAGCAACTTTGAGTTTGAAAATAGTTTTTCTCATTGAAGGATCTTTGTGAGTTTCTGAACGGTGTAGGGGAAGCTTGAGAGTGTCTCTTAAAACAGGTGGATCTGTAGACCACTCCCCTCTCCTCATAACAACAGCAGCCACATGTCAAGGTTTGAACTGGAGTAAGACTGAGAGACATTGCTGTCACTTGTGTCTAATCTAGAGAATGAAACTACTCTGATGTTGAGGAGTAGTTAAACTTCCTAGGCAGAATGGTGTGTAGCAGACAATTGATAATGTAGGCCTGTAGGAAAAAATCAAAGTCTTCAAAGCCTTTCGATAGGTAAAGAGAAGAAGATTATCAATACCATTAGGCCTACTAATAATATCAATACCAAAATATCTGCTTCATCTGCATTAGTAGCCTTAATATTTACACATCGTCTCATAGTCACTCTTAAATTAAATATTAGATACAGTATAACAGGGAATGTCTCTATTAGTGTCTGAAAATGAAGACAACACTTTAGATGTCATCTGAAGTACAAGCAAGGCAGTATCGAGGGAGTAATAAATGCTCACATCTTTAAATAGCTTCTTTGTGTGGTGCGCCGTCATGCAGAAACGAGAACAGGTTGCTTGTTTGATGTTTCCCAACACACTGAAGCGATATATTACCGCTACTCATAACCTGCCTGAGGAGACTCAAGAAAATTGAGTTTTAAATTGAAATGTTTCAGCAGCTGTATCATTGAACGCCTCATCTCATTTGATCTCGTTGAACTCCTTCCAAGCCAACAATGCTTTATCTAGCTGTGCAGAATTAATATAAATAAAATATTGTGAATGTGAATATAAATTATGTATTCCTGAAATAATACTCTTAATATTACTGGAAGGGCAGCCAAATGGCTGTGTGTGCATCTATTACTTCCGCTGGTGTGGTGTTGCATTAAGAATTAATCTTTTTATGGCAATGTTTTGGCTCTGGGCATGAATGTGAATGATGTGTTATAAGTGGGCGCGTTCAGATGACAGCACGTCACAGTCTTGAGCTGCACAGTAATTGGCTGTGGAGGCAGGTGTCCCTGGTGTGACATCATAAATTTAATGCAGTCCCATGAAACACTGTCACCCATGCAAATCAGTATGACCTTCTTTTTGCAGGAGAGTGTGACAACAGTCATAGCAGCTATTAGAGCAGTGTGAAAACGGCAAACATCAAATACACACACACACACACACACACACACACACACACACACACACACACACACACACACACACACACACACACACACACACACACACACACACACACTCTCTCTCTCTCTCTCTCTCTCTCTCTCTCTCTCTCTCTCTCTCTCAAAGGAAAAGGAAAAGGAAAAGGGAACGGGAGTAAACTTTGTATGTGCTGTACATTCATTACACGATGAAGGAAGCAACAGTGTGCGAAGGCGATAATTAATCATTTTGTTTTGTAATTACCCCATTTATGTGTAATTATCCTCCACTGCAACATTGCCACACATCTTCTCTCTCTGCCTCTGCCTGTCTGTCTCCCTCCCTCCCTCTGCCTCTCTCTCTCTCCCTCCCTCCCTCCCTCTCCCTATCTCTCTCTCCCTCTCTCCCTCTCTCTCTCTCTCTCTAACTCTCTCTCTCTCTCACACACACACACACACACACTCAGACACACACAGACACACACACACACACACACACACACACACACACACACACACACACACACACACACACACACACACAGGACCCAAACCTCTGATTCAAACCTTTCTTTTTGTGCTACACAGGGACTCCTGGCAGGAAGAATGCTTCTATGCCAACATGGACCCTGACTCCAAGGTAAAAAGAGGCTTACAGTATGTTCTCTTTGTATTTCAATGACAAGACTCTATAGAAATGCTATAGAAAATGTCAAAAGTGTCTTTGATTAAAAAAGATTCAACGCTTCAAAAGCCAAATAAATCCCATCTCATCCCATCTGAAATCCGATTAGAGGAATTAAGCGAATCGTATTATTATCACCACCACCACTACCACCAGTGAGTGTTTATTTATGTTGAGAGAGGTTGCTTCAGGCCATGCATGCCCTCTAAGCGCAGCCCGGTAGACCTTTCGATCCACTGCTGGACTGGACCCATGCAAAAAGCCCAGGCATTTTTGCCATAGACCAGTTCCTCACACAGCCCCCTGCTTTTGTACGATATTATTAGTCGCTCAGTCCATTCTATATTTAAGACAGATCAAATGGGGCATCTCATCTAAATTGAGGCCCGGTCTCTACGGGGAAAAAAACACATCAAAATAACAACAGTGTTGGCCCCCGAGGACTGTCGGCCCACCAGGAAAGGGCCCTGTATGCCAGATTACCAGCCCAGCCCTGTTTCTATCAGACAGAATCTACTGACTGAGTGAAAGATGATACCCACCCCGCTGCTGACGGTCAGAAAGAGAATGAAATGACAACACCAACGCCACACCCCACAGACTGCTGTTCGCTCATCTCCACACACTCATCTCCCAGTGGAAATGAAGACACCTCTCCACAATGTCATGGCTTTGAACATCCTGTAAACTTTTGTTATGTTTTGTGGGATTGTGTTTGTCCTAACTCCTGGCCCATCGTATTGCAGAGGACACCCATGGTGCGACATAGCATTTGACTGTACACCATGACACAAGCCTACACTGAATAAATTGCAAGCCAGTTAAACATAAAAAACTAAGTTGTCCTGCTGCCTTAAGTTTGCAAGTCAACTCAACTCGAAACTTAACTCAACTCAAGGCTTTATTAAAGTGTTTTTCAATGGGGGCGCTACAGTTTATGATGAGGTCAAGGGGGTGTTTGTTCAAAAAAGGTTGAGAACCACTGCTTTATCAAGTTGAGTTAACTTACGGACTTAAGGCAGCAGGGCAACTCACTTTTTTACGTGGAACTGTCTGCAATGTTTTACAGTGTACTTGTATAAAGTCTGGGCCACATATTTGTCCCCTTCCATGTTCATTCTTCTATGAGACTTGCAAGGTGCAAAAGTGTGTGAGATTGATGAATACTGCTCGGACCTTGCAAGGAAACATGCACTCAAGGAAAGATGGTACAAAATCAGTGGCTTCTACACTATATTGTACATGAAGCCTGTGTCAGGGCAGGCCCTTGACAAGGTAGCTGTGACGTAACAGGTGAAAAGAGTTGATCTTAGGATAAAGTCATAAGCTGAGCTATGAAGTCATTACAACACACTATAATACAATTCATGTACAGTGCGTTGTAAGGGTTTGGGTTAGCTTTTGGGATTGGGCTACTGTCAGGGCCACTGACAGCTTAGACCAGACCCGGTACAAAATCATCTGAAAGGCCCCCCCCTCTCAATACATACCATGTACTGAAGAGTAAATTCTCTCACCCCCGACCCCCTCCTATGTACCAGTCAGGGGAAAATGATACAATATGTCAGTGAACAACAAGGGCTGGGGTAAAGAATAACCACTGCTGTCCTCCAGTTCCCTAATCTCTGGTTGAAGTACTCCTGAGGTAAACATTGTCTCATTTCATAATTTCACTGTGTTTAGTCCACTGTACTTCTGAATAAGCCACTCTAGGATTAAAACATCATCTCGGTGACATGCCATGTAATATTATTATGCAAGATATTAGACATCTTAATGCAACTCTCTCTTTCTTTCTCTCTCTCTCTCTCTCTCTCTCTCTCTCTCTCTCTCTCTCTCTCTCTCTCTCTCTCTCTCTCTCTCTCTCTCTCTCTGTCTGTCTGTCTGTCTGTCTGTCTGTCTGTCTGTCTGTCTCTCTCTCTCTCTCTCTCTCTCTCTCTCTCTCTCTGTCTAGTGCTTTGCGGTGCGCTCGCTGGGCTGGGTGGAGATCCCGGAGGAGGAGCTAACCCCTGGCAAGAGCAGCCTGGCCGTCAACAACTGCATCCAGCAGCTCTCGCACAGCAAGGCCGAGGGACGCGACGCCGTTGGTGCCTGGGGGGAGGTGAGAGCCAATCAGGGCCAAGACGATGTGATATCATGTCTATATGAGCTACCTGTCAAGCTGAGATACGAAGTCATTACAACACACTACAAGACAGTACATGTGCAGTGCGTTGCAAAGGTTTGGGTTAGGGTTTGGGCTTGGCCTACAGTCAGGGCCACTGACAGCTTAGACCAGACCCGGTATAAAATCATCTGAAAGACACCCCCCCCCTGCACTGTGGATGCAGTGCACTGTACTGATGAGCAAATTCTCTCACCCCCTGACCCCCTCCCAGGTCCAGGACAACTGACCCATTTGTCTTACCCTGTCGGCAGGCCTGACTACAGTATTGGTAGGATGCTTCATTGACACAAGTTACTATAGGTAGTTAACATGGCCCTAACCCCTTCCCAACCCTTAACCACTGATCCGAGAACAGTTTGTAGTGCAGTTCGATTGGTAGCTCATATCGACAGAACACTGGCCAGCCAAGCGAACCAGCTGATCTGAAATCTGACACGCCATCGCTTAAGCACAAATGTGCTGCCAAGGAGATGATACTATCAATGTGAAACAAAGGGGACAGAGAACAAAACAAGTTTTTGAATAAATGAAATAAGATGTTTTCAATAGATAGAAAATGAGCTCACTGCTCTATTCTTACTTTTCCTTGAATGCTAAACAATCCCTTGACCAAGTCTTTTGAATGAAGAAAATAAGATATTTTGAAAGATAGAAAGTGAACAGAACAGGAGATAGAAAATGAGCTGACTCCCTTATTCTCATGCTTATCTCTTCCCTTGAATACAAAGATACATTTAACAACCAACAACGTCTTATAGTGGCTATACTGTACACCTGGAGGAATTGATGTAAACTGTTGCAATTACCAACAACACATTTCAGTGATATTTGCACTAGAATTTGTGTGTTTTTTTCGGCCCACCTCACCTGCCAGGTACTTTGGAGCAGCCTGATTGAAACACAGCCACGGACACTTGGGACACGAAATCTGCGGCAGTTTCACATATTTTGACAAAATTCCTTGTTGGGGTCAGGGAAGTGTTTTCCATGACGGACTCACTGAAGTGCTTTTGCTATATTCCCACAGCACTATGTTAAGTCTATCCTAACAAAACTGACAAACCCGTGGTGGAATAACCTCCCTTATCCAGTCGGCCACAGGTTTCTGATCTGGAAATAAGTATGTAAAACACAGTTTTCCAGTAGGCCTAACTGCAGTACACCTAATGTGACTTGGTAAATATGCCAGACGTTTCAAATTTTGATGTAATATTTTGTTTTCCTGTGTGCTGTTGTAGGGCCAGGACATGATGATGGTCCTGAAGAAAGACACGCTGAGCCTGATGGACCCAATAGACCACAGCCTCATCCACTGTCAGCCTATCATCAACATCCGCGTGTGGGGCGTAGGCTGCAACAACGGCAGGTGAGTAGCTCTCCCAATACTGTACTGTGGATTTGAGGAAATGCAAACCTTGCTGTTTCTCTTGAATATTTAACTTCCTCCATCTTTTTCTCTTTCTCTCTGTTTCTCTGTCTCTCTGTCTGTCTCTCTCTCTGGCTTACTACCCCCCTTCTCTCTTATTCATACATTCATTCTCTCTTCCCCCCCCCCCCCCCCTCTGTCTCTCTCTCATTAGTACCCTCTCTGTCTCTCTCTCTGTCTTTTTCTTTCTCTTACTCCTTATGACGTTTCCCTTTGAGAGATGTTTATTTTTTATTTATGCTGACCCAGTGTTTTTCAGTTGTTTAATATAAAACTTACTTGGAACTCTCAGTCATGAAAAAGAGAACTCAGAGAAACTGAGCTGGTTTCAACTGGAAACACAAAAGCAATTTAGTGGGGGGTGAATGAGACCTTGACCATGCATCCAAGGTCTGTGTGATATTTATGGTAGCTAGCTACACAAAGCCCTGGGCAAGACCACACCAGCATCCACTGACTGATTGGATCTGAACATTTGGAGTTTGATGTTGGACGAGAGGCTGAGGGGCAGGGCTATTTGCGGTTACTCCAGGAAATGTTCTTGTAAAAATAGATAATTAAATAAATAAATAAAGCAAAAGTCAGGAAGAAAAAGTCATCTCTCCATCCGGTATAGCTGGCCCATGGTAGGTGATGCTATATAAGAACACAAGCTTGTTATAGCCTGACAGGTTGTGGGTGTTTCAGTGAATGGGATAGAACTATGCGGAAATTTGTGTCTTATAGGCACCAACAACTTCACCAACTTAACCTAGTTATTTTTAAGGTGCATGGACTTATATTAAAAAAGACATGCATCACATTGAAGAAAATTTAAAAACGTTTAGAAGTTTTGACTTATCGTGTTGACTTCGCATCAGAAGTCAGATGAAAATAGTCGGAACTCATTATTAAAAAGTATTTCAACTGATTCACAGCAATGTAAAACATGTGCAAAGATTGTTTTTGCACAATATGGTCCCTTCAAAGTGCATACAGTACACTATAGCCTACACGTAGCTGTGCTGAGTGTATGCTGTAGTCCTTATCTTGTGTTTAACACCCTTAAATGTACACTCATTACAGTCAACATCAAGCAAGACCTCTCTCACTATCTGGCATTTTAACAAGTGACTTTCTTTCTTTCTTTGACTGCAACTCATGAAAACAGAGACAGGTAATCATTTATTTTTCTTTTTTTATGTAAAGAAATGAATACTGACTATTGGTGTCAATATCATTTATAGATTTGCCAGCTTGCGGCAATGCATCATGATGGGCTTCTCGGCATTGACTCCCTGCTCATGACGGATGACTGTGTGTTGGGGGCATACTGTACAGTAGTCTAGCTGCTCAGTGTATTCTGCCTTCGCTTTGGGTGAATGTGCTTCCCTTTCATGCTGTAGACCGCACATTTGCTGCACAGGGCAAGCTCTAACAAGCAGATAGTTGTATGTACGTACAACATACACGTATAGCCTACTGTATGTATGTGTATGTATGTATGTACTGTATGTATGTTTGTTTGTTTGTTTGTATGTATGTATGTACACAGTAAAAAATACAGTGTTAATTCAACACTTCAAGAGTACTCTGGGACTAAATACACTGTGTTGAATTAGCACATCAAAATGCACTGTGTGTGTGTGTGTGTGTGTGTGTGTGTGTGTGTGTGTGTGTGTGTGTGTGTGTGTGTGTGTGTGTGTGTGTGTGTGTGTGTGTGTGTGTGTGTGTGCTGTATGTATTGTATGTCCTCTGCACTTCTATATCACTTATGCCACTATCTATGCTTAAATATGGTAATTTATTTCCGACACGTTTACTCATCCCGGGTCTACTTACATTGGAAAATATCCCCAGCTGAATGAGCAATTCTCTTATTTGCATGCAAAATGTAAATAGAAAATGATGTATCTCATTTGCAGACTGACTTGCAGACACTCATGCAGGCACTTAAATATAGTAACAAAGAAGCAGAGGGAGACAGACATGAAAGCAGAGCTACTACTGTGCTGCACAACAACAGCACAAGCTGCATGGGTGTTTCCCTTAGGCTACAGCACGTGATAGGAACTCCCCTTTACACACACACACACATACACACACACACACACACACACACACACACACATGTACACACACACGCACTCATACTATGCGCGCACGCACGCACGCACGCACACACGCACGCACGCACGCACGCACACACGCACGCACACACGCACACACACACACACACACACACACACACACACACACACACACACACACACACACACGCACACACACACACACACACACACATACCACAACCTCAGCATCTCCACAACAAACCAGAATGTCTCCTGACTCCCACGATCACCTCTAAATTATTTAGCAGCAATGGAAGCTAGGGAACATTTCAGAAGCAGGGCTCTGCCTGTTGTAAGGAGAGTTGTGACCTACATTGACCGAGATACTCTGTATATTTCAATGTATACCCATGAGCCGAAAATAATGTGGGTTTTTTTATGAAAAAAGAAAGCGTATACTTCAGCAGAACAAAAATACATTGTCTGAGTGCGCTACACAACCTCAGGTGGACTGGTCTGAGTAAAGCTGCTAGAAAGCAAGCATGCCGGTTGTGGAATCCACGTTTAGTGAAAGCATCAGCTGAGTTCAAATCTAGCACAGACACAACAGGGCAAGTGATTTCCTGTGACCTTCATATCACATACTGTACACAGTAAAACAAAAATGTGGTGGCCCTGCTGTGGCCAACCGGTAGGGCACTCGCCTGCCATACGGCTGACCCGGGTTCGATTCCCGGCCTGTCCCCATCTCTCTCCCCATTTGCTTCCTGTGTAACTCTCATACTGTCCTGTCCATAATAAAGTCTAAAAAGACCACACAAAAAATGTGGTGTTACATGTATAATGTAATATGTACTCTGGGACAAAACCCTCTAGGAGATATTAAATCGACTCTGTGTTGAATTAACACTGCATTATTTACTGTGTAGGAGTAATGTGTTGCCTTCACCCTTTTTTCATTGTGTTTTCCTGAGCTTTAGCATGCCAACATATATTATTCAGGTAGAGTGCAATGTAAATGACACGAGAGTGAAGATTATAATGATATAGGTATTAGTATGAATGATACAGTTTAAACTGCAAACTTGTACAGTTACACAAGTACACTTACAATCATATGCCAAACAATACAATATGGTTATTTCAGTTATACAAGTATATGATTATATTGTAAGAGCTGGATCTTACCAGTATAGGACAGCTTTGTTTGGTTGGGAAATGAATGGCACTTCTCCCCAGGCCTACCTGGACAGAATGTCCTCTGTCTGTCTGTCATGTCTGACTGTATTTGTGTCTGTTGTATCTGTCTGTATTTCTGTCTGTATTTCTGTCTGTCTGTCTGTCAGTCTGTCTGTCTGTCTGTCTGTCTGTCTGTCTGTCTGTCTGTCTGTCTGTCTCTCATGTCTGACCTCAAGAAAGAAGGACATGGCCTGAGGTTGCAAAGGAATGTCATTTCTGATGAATGAAAATGAAAAAGCAAACAAAACAAACAAAAGAATCGAGACCCAAAAGTCTGTGTTGAATGGGGAATAAGATGAGTCTCATTTGAGTGCCTGTCAAAAAGCGCCACAGCAGAATACCAAGAGGGGCCGAGTGAGCGAGCTAGCCCTCATGTCTCCCATGAGTAAGCAGTAAGATGCTCCTTATTGCCCCGCTGCATCTGTCAGCTAGCGCTGCATGTTGCTCAGCCATTGGAAAATGACCATGAAATCCCGCTTACAAACTAGCGCTGTCAAGGGGACAACAGGCTCCATTTTCCCTGTGTCTGTATCTTATTGTGACAGGATTTAAAAATGTGTATATACTGTATGTGTTGATGGGTGTGTATGTTTTCTTTATTATTTTCAAATGCTAGTAATTTTAAAAAAATGCTGGGCGGACACATCACTTCTCTGTGGCTTCTGCACTTCTGACTGATACGAGCCATCAGACAGAAAGAAGCCGACATGCGTTACTGTACGTGCTGTGCATTGTCAATCCGTAGTCTTGTGTTATATGCTGTTGTCATGTCCCTCCTCCATTCATATTGTTGGTGTCACCACATCAACGCAAACCATGATGAGAGCACTGCCCACATTCCAAAGCCAAGTCAAGTCTTCGCTTTCTTCTTTCTCTTCTTACTCTCTAAATTCTTTCTTTCTTTCTTTCTTTCTTTCTTTCTTTCTTTCTTTCTTTCTTTCTTTCTTTCTTTCTTTCTTTCTTTCTTTCTTTCTTTCTCTACCTCTATGTCTCTCTTTCCCCTCACCATAACCAGTGTGTTCCTGTCCCCTTCTTAAGTTTTTTTTTAATCGTTTAATGCTGTTGGTGGGATGCTGTTCCCTCACAGGGACTTTGCCTTCGTAGCCAATGATAAGGACACCTGCATGCTGAAGTGCCATGTGTTCCGCTGCAATGCTCCAGCCAAGACCATTGCCACTGCCCTGCACGAAATGTGCTCCAAGGTGACCACCAAAACCACCCACCCCAACCCCACCCCACCCCACGCCACTTCACCCTTTTGCAAGTTCACACTGGCTTATTACTCTGGCTTTGCAAGTACTGTAAATCTTCACGATTGTTGTCAATCACAATGAATTTATAGCTTTTTTTTTGCAAATAAGGACAACACCATTTTGACAAAATTGTTTACCATCAAGTGTAGGGTGTTCCACCAACCACAGCCTTTTGCATTCTCATACTGGCTTATTACTCTGGCTGTACAAATAAATCTTCACGATTTGTGTGAATCAATGTTATTTAGAGCATTTCTAAAAAAAAAAATTTTCTTCGAAAAAGCAACATCATGACAAAATTGTTTACAAATCAAATGGAGGGTGCTCTCTAATAAATCATTTAAGTACTTGAACACATCAAGATCAAGTTCAAAACAAACGTAGATCCAAATTTGAAGGTTCTAAAGAAACCTGTGTTTGACACTGTACTGTGTGTGTGTCTGTGTGTCTGTGTGTCTGTTTGTGTGTGTGTGTGTGTACGTGCGTGCATGCATGTGTAAGTGTATATATGTATATTTGTGTGCACGTGTGTGTGTGTGTGTGTGTGTGTGTGTGTGTGTGTGTGTGTGTGTGTGTGTGTGTGTGTGTGTGTGTGTGTGTGTGTGTGTGTGTGTGTGTGTGTGTGTGTGTGTGTGTGTATGCATCTGTGCATGTTGGCAGATCATGTCAGAGAGAGCAGCAACACACCCAACAATGACAAGATCCCTCACAATGGAGAGCATCTCACCAGAAGACCTGCCCAGACAAGGTATGCAGAAGAACCCAGATCAAGGTGTTGTACTGTAGGACACATGATAATGGACACTGGATGATTAATGGCCTAATATGTAAGGATAACTCCAGGACAAGTCAAATACCCCGTTTAATGCCTCAAAGCCACGGACCTGATATCATTGATCGAAATTCCACATCCAGCTGAACTCCATCTCCTCCTTCCTAAACCACAAACCGTATTCATTCTGACAATAATAAAATGCTTAAAAGGAATTGTTCTTTTTTTCCTGGTAGGAACTGTACCGTACACCACATAGTTTAGCTCAGGCACCAGTGGCGTCACAGACACAGTGACTGAGTCAGGCCCTTGTTCTGTCTCTGTGCTCTGTCTCTTAGTGGACTTCCTGGATGCGGTGAGGAAGAGGGTGCAGAAGTTCGAAGTGGAGTACATTGGCAACCTGCCCGTGTCCAGGGCAATGGGTGAGTCACGCTGGCAATCTGCCCCCCAAAGTGCTTTTTGTTCGTGACCTCGGGTTACGCCGCTCAGGTTACAGCTGCTTGCTTATGTGGCATGTTTTGGTGAACAGCTCCACCACACAGTCACGCTCTTCAAAGAGTCTGTTTGTGACTCCAAAGGAGCACAGGGACGTATCCACTGTGTGGTTGCGGTCGTTTGACCTTTACTTGATGTTCCTCCTACGATATCCCGAATGTCATGTCTTATTGCAAGATCAAACAGGAAGGCTGTGGTGTTTGAAGATCCACTGATTGAAAAAAGATCAGATGCCTCATCCTTCCGCATCCTTCCCCCATGGGTCGAGAAGGACTCCTAGCAGACAGACTCTAATCCACAAATATTTCCCCAAGCAACTTCATTAAAGGCTGTGTTCTACAACCTTAATTGTTGACTTTTTACAGACCCTATTATAAGATGTACCGGTATTTCCTTTTGATAACTGGTGTTTCTGCATACTAAGCAAGATTGAATCCATTCATTGAAATCCATCTATCTTGTCCCCCGGTGGCCATTATGGGTAATTCAGGACTGAGAGTAAAGTAATGCCAAGTGGTTTTCATCTTGAGTGGACTAGAAGTAGAATTCTGTCATTGAGAACTGAGGACACTTGATCCACTCTTCCAGACTTTTGTCCATGGGGTGAGGAAAGGTGAATGTAGATTCAAATAACACCGGCTGATGTTTCCACTTAGCGTTTCCTCAAGTGCTTTCCCGTGATTGAAGTTTACCACAGAAGACGAGTGAGTTATAACTCTGTGAAAGGTCTCGACGTATTCTGTCATGGCCACCCCCTTCGGAGTCGTTGAGGCGATGCCCTTTTTTCTTGCTATTGCTTACAAAACATCAGTAGATATCGCTAAGGGGAGACATCCATCATCGCGTCCCCGAGAAAGGAACGCTTAGGTCAGACGTTTAACCTTCAACACTGAGAAGGAGCGCAGAGGGGACAAGAGGGGGGGGGGGGTGAATGCTGTGTCAGCAGACGATAGATGCATAATGCATGTCTAAGGGGAAGAGAAAAAAAACATCATCCGCTTTTCAAGTGCATTCTGCAGTAACTGACTGTTGAGGAAGAATGGTAGAGTATGAATGTGCAAGTGTGTGTGTGTGAGTGTGCATGGATGTGCGTGGATGCATGTGTTTTTTGTGTTTTTGCGCTGTTTGTTGTTTTCCACTTAATAGTGTCCATGACTGTTGTCACACTCCACTGCAAAAAGGTCAAACTGATTTGCATGCCTGCTAATGTGTTATGGGACTACATTTCCGTGTGTTTGAAAGCTGGGGGTGCGCATATCCACATTAGCAAGGTGCCAGGTAGTTGTAGTAGATAGTGTGAGACACACCAGGTATAAGCTCCAAAAATCAACATTGATGTTTGTTAAACATTGATGTTTGTTAAACAAAGTATAAAGTATATATTTTTAGCATATTCCCATTACATTTATTTATGCACAATTTATTTCTTGCATGTCTAATGTCACCAGGGATGGAGGTTTTAAACCGGGCCATCGAGAGCATCCTGCACTCCAGAGACCGGGATGAGTGGGAGCCCATTGTCATCCATGTGTCCGACACCATGATGTCCTTGTGGAAAGGAGAGGTGAGGCGGGCTCAGGGCCTACTTTACACTGCACTAGCAGGACATGGCCCACTTGCACTACACTCCCTCGTGCCCTACTCTTTTAGGGGGCAATGTGCTTTGTACACGCATTTGTACTTAGTTTTGGCAGCAGACACCCGATGGTACAGCAGACCTCAGGTATTGGCACTCTTGTATGAATTAAATTTTTTAAAAATCGTAAATTAATGTACAAGCAATTAATGTGATTTTTAGATCATCCAAAAAACGTTGTAATTTTTAGATTTCATTTATACGGTAACGTTTAGATTTCATTTATACGGTAGTGGTATCTGCTGTGGTTGCATCACCCTGATGATTGCTGGCAAAAACGTCAATGACCCAGTAACATTAATTCACAATGCCAATTATTAGTGTTCTGTAATGCTATGTAATATTATGTACAGCAGTATAATCCATAATAAATGCTCTAATCCTCAGCTTTACCCAAACCCCAAAGTACAGTACAAATATTACAAGTTCAAGTTCACATAGTTGCATTTTATTTTATGGTTTAATTGTATCATGTAGTTACACAATACCTAAGAAGAGGATTTGTGTTGAGTATGTAACGTGTACTGTGTTTACTGTGTTAGCAAAGAATTCATGTTAACGTACACATACATACACTAAAACAATTTTATTACATTGATTATGTGTGTTCTTTGTAAAGTGATGAATGAGAAATCAGAAATTAGACATTAGAAATGTATAACATTGTCTTGGCCCTGGCTGTGGCTCAAAAGGCTAGGGTGCTGACCGTTTTGTCGGAGACCCAGGTTCGATTACGCCTCGGGGTCATGTCCTGATCCTCTTCTGTCTTTCCCATTGCTTTCCTGCCTTTCCTCCAACTGTCCTATCCAATAAAGGCAAGAAAAGCCCCCCAAAAAATAATACCATTAAAAATACGCAAATCCAACAATACATCCTCTCCTCACCCCGCAGGACGGCGAGGAGCCATTTTGGGAGTGCCAGGTACGCTTCCTGACCTTCCTGGGCGTCGGCCATGACACGCACACCTTCGCCGTGATCGTGGACTCGGGCACGCAGCGCTTCGAGTGCCACGTGTTCTGGTGCGAGCCGGACGCAGGCTTCATCTCGGAGGCGGTGCAGGCTGCCTGCATGGTATGTCATGTAATGTAATACCATATTGCTGCCACTGCTGAGTCAGGATGTCAGCATGTGCTGCATGCCTCAGTCATGATGACAGCAGTGCTACGGCAGAGGTCACTCACTGCACTATGCACAGTACTGTATACAGGGAAGCCGACATGGGGCGGGGTGGGGGACAAAAGGGTCTGTTGTCCTGTGCCCGGAGAGAGAGGAGGGCCCAGAGTTGTGTCCCCATTACATGGTATGTATTTGGTAGGTGGGCCTTTTTGATGGCTTTGTCCCAGTCCCATAAGACCTCCAAGGTGTTATAGGAGAATTTCTGCCCATTTCAACAGGTAGTTGTATTGCTCACCATGCAGCGTCATCGGGTACTGACAAGTCAAGGTGAGCAATACACACTATATATAAATTCAAAACTACATTTGCTGGAATTCTCCTAATAATGGAAATGGACCAGGCCTTGCAAGGACCTTCCATATTGCAGTCGTGTGTGTGTGTGTGTGTGTGTGTGTGTGTGTGTGTGTGTGTGTGTGTGTGTGTGTGTGTGTGTGTGTGTGTGTGTGTGTGTGTGTGTGTGTGTGTGTGTGTGTGTGTGTGTGTGTGTGTGTGTGTGTGTGTGTGTGTGTTGTTGACGACATCAGCTCACAAATCAGATAAGGTTATCAAGTTACCAAGTGGGAAATTTTGCAAGATTTGCTGCACACATTGAAAGCATGTTTCGCTTCATTGCATGGAGCAAAACTGAATGATAATTCACCTTGTGTGTGTTTTTTTCACACAAGGTGTGTCATGCAATAATAATAATAAAAATGTTATTCTTACTTTTTGGAATTGTGGATTGTGTTATGCTCCTGCAGCATGATGGTTGGAATGTGCACAACACAACCTTCCCATTGTAACTAAGAGTAACACCCTCAGAGCAACAGCTTTGGCAGTTATAGTGTCACATACAGCGCCATATCTACACGAATGCTTTATTTTATGCTGCACTTACCCCTCTGTTTTCAACAAGCTGTAAACTCAATTAAATGTTCATATGCCATTTCACACTATGCCTTTAGCACATTGTTTGTTTTGTAACAAGTCATTAAATCCCTTGCATATCCATATGTCCTATCTGCATATTGTGTACTCATCAAACAGTATAGTGCACATGTTGGCACTTGGCAGCGGTGATATCATGGTGGCTATATGTGCATACAGCATGACTCCATGGCCATCACAGTGGCAAATGACCTCCTGTTAGAACCACACGTTCTCTCTAGCACAGAGCAGATCAGATACCTGCTGTGTGCGTGTGCGTGTGCGTGTGCGTGTGCGTGTTCGTGCGTGTGCGCGTGTGTGCATGATTGACTGTATGTTTGTTTGTGTGAGTCTTACTGTGTAAATTTGTCTGTCATTCATCTCTCTCTCTCTTTCTCTCTCTCTCTCTCTCTCTCTCTCTCTCTCTCTCTTTCTCTCTCTCTCTCTCTGTGTGCATGTGCATATCGGTTGGCTACAGTTTACGAGTCATTGTTAAAACAATAACATTTTAGGTGCCTTTTGTGACCCTTTTGCTTACCAGCGTGTTTTCTGTCTGCCGTCCAGGTGCAGTACCAGAGGTGCTTGGTGGCTCAGACCCCTCCGCCGAGGTCCAAGATGTTTAGGGCGGGGTCAAAGGTCAAACGGGCCAACTCCATGGACGGCTCCACCTTCCCGCCGGCCCGCACGCTCCAGGGTCACGCCCCACCCAAGATGGCCTCCGCCGGCGTCAAGAAGGGCATGCTGGCCTTCTTCGAGACGTTCCGGAACAAACAGCCCGTCATGCCCACACCGTAGCACACCGGACCCTGGGGGACAGAGCAGAGGAGTTAGGAGTACAGTTCGTTTTTGCAGTGCTACTTCAAAACTCAATGTAGAAAGTCGAATTAATCACTCTTCTAGTTGTCCAGGCTCCCTCTAAGTCTTGAAATAGCACTGCAAAATGTACTAAGGAGTAAGGGGATAGTTGTTAGGCATAGATATGAACACTAGCTTCCGCGTTGACCACTCCTCTGCATTGGGAACATATTGCTGAATTCAGATCACCGCCATGTTTAGCAGGTGTATTGCTGCCATCAATTGGAGACAAGGCGATACACGCATTATCCTTTAGGTGGCAGTAACATCTATGAAAAATACCATGATACAGACGCAAGATGGCAGCCCCCGAGGTTGGACCACGCTAAAATGCTGAACACGGCATCTAGCATTCATATCTATAGTTGGTGGGCAGGTTAGAGTGAATTTGACAAGTAGAGGGGGGTTGTAGCTGCCAATGGCATACATGAATAGCATAATGGGGAGAATAAAAAAGAGGGACCAGACAGAATATAGGCAAAGTTTGAGGCTAACCCTTACAGTCAAATTTCAAAGTATACAGTCATTCATTCAGTTACAAAAGAAGATCTTACACACCTCCACCATAACTATAGAAAAAAAGCTCAAGGTGTCTGGTCTGCAACAATCTGTCCTCTCTGGTCTAAGGTGTCTTGTGACTGAGAAACATATCTCAAAAGTGATGTGTAATGCGTGTGTGGTACACTGGGGTGCTGTACTCTCACATTCCACCAACCTCAACCACTTGAGTATCAAACGTAGAAATGGATCTCAGAGAGACATGTAGATGCTCCACTCAACATTAGGGCATCCTGTACCCAGCTGTGGACACAATTGCCACGGAGCTATGAAATACTTGTGCAATAACATGAACAATTGATCCACACAGGATTTTTTTTCCCAATGCGTATAGAAGAACAGTATATATTTTAAAAATCTTTAGCTTAGGTACATGTACACTCTGTCTGTGTAGAAGAAGATGTATTCAGCGATTTAATTTGGGTCACTTTTAACCTCGGAGCTAAACTGTAGAGGACCTAAGCATATCACTCTATTACCGTCCGATAGTCAGTCTCGTAAGTATAGCCGTACTACCTGGAAACTGTGGCTCTGTTTGATGTTCGTGTCAGATTTACTGAGGTTAGTATAACAAAGAAAAAAACATTGGTCTCAAAAAAGTTTTGGATACCGGACTAGCAAAGTCACATGAAAAATTAAAATAAAGTCACCAGGCTCCCATTTCTGTTACAAAGTATTTTAATGTGACGTTTGGGGTATCCTGCCCTTCATCAGATCACATTAAAATAACAGACACGGGAGCCTGGTGTGCTGACTTATTTTAATTTTTTCAGATTTACTAAGATTACCACACATCATTTGAAAGCAAAAAAAAAACCCTGACACATTTCAATGCAGATCAGAATAACTTTTGCTCACACCAAAAACATGTGCTACTTTGGAATTGCTTTCATAATTCACATCAAGACAAATCATCAGACCCATACCAGCCAGCTAGTAGTAGGCTAATAACACGAAACATCTGCCTGGTAAAGTGCATTGGTGGCCTTGTGAATTGTTTGTCGAGTGGAGGTGCAATTAGTACATAGAACAGTACTTATGTTTATTTATTTTAGATGAACAGAAATTAGAATATGCCTGGCTGTGATAATGCACAAATGGTATGGCAGAATCTGTCATTGAATATGACAAAAAACTAAAACAAGGCATCGGATCACTTGTTTGTATGTATCATTTGCTGACCGACTGCCTTTCTTGGCTGACTGGCACTCTTGCATGAGTTTGCACATACCTTGGAATGTACCTTTTGAAATTTGGAATGAGGAAACAAACCACTGCAACAGATCTTTAAAAACATATCCAATAGATAGTCAAGGAGAAAGACAGGCGGGAGTTTTAATCTAACTGACCTATGATTTAGTTCCCCTGCAGATGCAGTGCACCATCACATGCCAATGTCAGCTTCATGGCAAGTGGTGCAAATGGGTTGCTTTATGTATGTAAGAAATTGTAATTTAAGCATTTGCTTTGGCTGTCGTTTGTTACACTATAGGCCCGCCCGTACATCCTTAGAAACCAGGAGTGTATAAAGTGGATCTAGAAGTACTTTTACAGTGTGTCTACTTCATTATGTACAATGGCATACAGTAACTGGTGTATAAACTAAGGTCGTGTCATAGTGCTGTAATCAGTAAGAGTGGTTCTACTCCTACTCTATACACCTCGGCTTAAGCCCAGTGCTCAACCTTTCAAATGAAATCCAGTGCTACAATGCGTTCTGGCCCGTGAAATCTAAAGCATGCTTCTTTAAAGAGGCTGAGAAGTCTGTGCATCCATGTGAATGACACTAGAGCTCACCGACGTGAAACTTAATATTATATGCAACTGCTCCTTAACCTTGACTTTGAAATACAGTATGTGTAAATCAAAACAAAAACAATCAACTCAGGTCTTCTTGTTGCTTACAATGGGTAATAATAATTATTAAAAAAAAAATAAAAAAAGATTCAGATGGCGAAACTATCAGCTATTGTATGTGAGGTCGTCATCCCTTCGACAGCATGTAAGACCAGTTTATTGGGAGGTGGGGTGGGTGGGTCCCGGGGAGCATTGTGTAGGAGATTTAGTCTGAACTACTGTTATAAAGTGGTCATGTAGCACCTTGTGTTTATTTATTGCTCTATTTTGCTATTTATGATATTAAAATCAATGGCATCTCTTGATCTTTATCTTCTTCCTTTATTCTCTTGCTCTCTTCTCTAGCACAACATTAGGACATATACCTATTGAGCTATTTTTTAATGGAGACTTCTCATTCTCACTGTTATATGAGACTTGATCTACAGAGTGGCAATCTGTGTTTGACTATTAAACTGCTTGATTATCATTCTTGCTTCTGGGTGGTGTTTGTAGAAGGCTGGAGCTTATTGTGTTCATGTACACACACATTATATATATATATAATATATATATATATATATATATATATATATATATATATATATTCTTGTCAATCTGGTGCCCTAGGCGAGCACCTCCTTTCCTTTCTGTGCATTTAGAAATGTAATATGTAAGCACAGCGTTGTACATCTGATCGAGCACAGCTGATCTAGTACCTGCATTCATATATATACAGAATGCTCATGAAAAATCATTGTCAATATCGAGTTTGTTTTATTTTGCTTGATTGTGGGGCTTTCGGGTGCCCCCTACAAATTTGGCGCCCTGGGCATCTGCCTATGCCTAGCCCCGGCCCTGCATTACACACACATAGATTATACACACATTATTTGACAAGTGTATGAACAAGGGCAGTCATGGGTAAGCGGTTAGGACATCAGAATTGTAATCCAAAGGTTGCCGGTTCGACTCCCGACCAGCCAAGTTGGTGGGGGGAGTAATCAATCAGTGCTCTCCCCCATCCTCCTCCATGACTGATGTACCCTGAGCATGCTACCGTCCCACCGCACTGCTCCCCAGAGGTGCCATTGAGGGCTGCCCCCTTGCACGGGTGAGGCATAAATGCAATTTTGTTGTGTGCAGTGTTCACTTGTGTGCTGTGGAGTGCTGTGTCACAATGGGAGTTGGAGTTTCCCAATGGGATTTCACTTCACATGTTTCATTTTTCTTTTCAATGCTGATAAAGCTCGAGACAAAATTCCCCAAAGATTACACTGCAGTGATTCGCCTTTAAGAGCCTTTGCGCAATTTTCATTAGAGGTTCCCTTCCATTTGTCATTGGTCACTTATGAACACCTTTTTTTATTGTTGCAGGGGGGCATATGTTTGCAATTGTCCACCTAAATCCTAACTGAATAGTGCAATAGTGCATACTGTAGTACTGCATACACAAGAGCCATGTCATTAACTAGTCATCATCACATGTGGCACAATGTGCGCAATGCGCATTTGTGTGCCATTTGCGCTTTTGGGTGCGCCAATGCGGATACGCACCGCAGGTGATGGAGATGACAGGTAGGGAAAGGCAAAAAAAAAAATAGACTTCATGCTCTACTCTACTCTACTCCAGCAGGGAGAAGAGTAAAGAAGAGGCGTATCACTGACGTAATATAACCCCTCCCATCTTGTGGAGGACAGAAAGCTCAACCGGATATCCGCGATTTACAAAAAAACTGCTCATGTGTACCGGATGTAGATGTAGGTGACGTCGCAATGTCTGACTCTGATATGTACATAAAACCGGGTAAGAATTTCTAATCCTAAAAATACGATAACATTGTGAACTCTACACTTAAACCAAGCACTATGACAATGTCTATTCGAACCAAGTCCAAATGTGCGCCGTGGCTTGGCCAGACAATTGTTTACAAGTCTGAAGCGGCCATCAGCTGATGGAATGGAATGGGATGGTATGGTGACTTATGGAAACTCCAACTATTTGTATTGTTGTTGTAATTCCCCATCGTCCTATACACATCCCAAACAACAACGCAAATCAGTGCCGTGTGTTCTACCAGAAACGTTAAAATGAAACACCCACTGTCAAATTGCATGTCAGCGTGCTGGTCACTGAAGTTTGAGGGAGTTCAGTAACGTGTAGCAGGATCTACTGTTTTAAACTTGTTGAATTATTCTCAGGTAATCAGGAGCGAGGATGGAACGACCCCCCACAATTTTCATACGGTTTACAGACTGCGCAAAGCGGACCCAAACGCCTTCTCAATAAAAGGGTGCCGCCCCCTCAACTCTCCGGATCTCAGAGTAAGGAACTTTTCCATATTTCCCATAGACATTCGAATAGATATTTCTCCTCTCTCTCTCTCTCTCTCTCTCTCTCTCTCTCTCTCTCTCTCTCTCTCTCTCTCTCTCTCTCTCTCTCTCTCTCTCTCTCTCTCCTAATAGTCTATTATTATTTAGTAATAGGCTAAAGCAGAATACTGAACACATTTGTTTTGGGGGAAATGGTCTCATAGAATTCCGTGAAAGGAGCACAACATTTCTGCCAGATCCTACCACAGACTTTGTGTGGAATTATATGAATTAGAATAGGAATAATACTGCCTTCTGATTTTTCTTACCAGGCCCATCTCCAGGTATACCTCCTCCTCCACTGGGACATCAGACTCCTCCAACCAATCCTGCACCACCTCCAGGTTGTGGTCTGACCCCACCACCCCCCTTCGCATCCAAGACAGCCTTGTCCCTTCCATCACAGTCCAGCCCCAGTAAATCGCACGCTGAGCCCCCCAGCACAGTTTCGGAAGGGGAGCCCAGTCTAGATGAGGTGCTTGCCCTTCTCAGCTGGGCACTAACGGCCTGTAGGAAAACTGTTAGGGTAAGTAGCAAATCTGGCCTTACCATACTGTATATTTGAACTAGTTTCATTTCAAGGGTCTTCAACGGCTCGATGGATAAACTAGTGGGAGGAGTAAAAAATGTGGATGCTGGAATGTGCATTTGATTTACCCAATGGCGTCGATGGATTTCGATGGATTTTCCCAATCGCTTATGTTTGAACATGATGTGTGTAATGTGTGTAGAGAGTAATCCATCATCGGTCACCCCTCCTCTGGCCTGCTTACTGATTGGTCACGTTTTCTGGCGTCATAAGTCATCTAATCACAGAAGACCTGACCTAGAGGTGACATGGAGGGAAATGTGAATGGCTATGCCAGGCTATAACAAATCACCATAAGACCAATTTCTTAAAGTACTTCTTTGGCATCTGCGAAATCACCATAAGAACAATTTTTCAAGTACTTCTTTGGCATCTATTAGGAACTCTTTACATTCCATTTGTCTCACTGACAGAGATTTGGAGGTCTCTAAAATACACTGAAAGGGGGGTTTTATGCATTTCATTTGCGACTCATAGTTATAATGCCTTATGTCACTAACAACATGACTGTAATAGCAATATTAAACTACAGTCGTCGAACATAGTGTCGGCTGAAAGATCACTTCTGTTTTACTTTACTAGCTCTGACATTACATTCCAGTTCAAGCCAAAACAAGCATTTGGATAACTTTGTATAAAAGAGAGCAATTCTGGTGTAGACACTGGAACACTTTACCATCTTACTATTGAGAAAATGCATAATTTGTATGGGTTTGACTGGACTTGTCATTATATCAATGGTGTGATTTTTTTTCATGTGTCCCCTACAGAAACAGGTGTGTGACGATGTGGACAAAAGGCTGAAGGTGTTTGAAGAGATGTGGAAGAGCGGGAAGCTGTCATCTCCTGTAAAGAAAAGAATGAATCTTCTGGTTCAAGGTCAGTGAATCCTCTGGTTCAAAGTCAGTCTTGAATCCATGTAGCAAAACCAGGGGGAACTGTATAGAAAGAGCTTCACTGCACTGACAAACAAAGTGCTCAAAGAAGTGCTGCTTCTGTATCTACTGTATGTGGATGTTGTCGAATCATTAACTCAGATAGGGACAGCACTTCTTGGTGATCTGCAGCCTTTTAGTGGTAATAGAGGAGAGAGCGTTAATTCAGAAGGAAATCATGGATTGCATTTGCATGCAGTTTGCATCAGAATTAAACATTTTAAACAAAGTGGTAAATGAAGTGGTGACTCGGTATGATGCAGGGTCCAACTCATTCTAATTCCTCCCATCCTGTCTTTTTGTTTGTGGCCTCGTGATTCCAGGAAGTATGTCATTGATGACAGAGGTTTGGTTCAATATTTAGCAAAAACACACTTCAAAGATTATTTCCTCATATGCAAATGGGATGGTAAATGCGGAAAATTTTCTCTGCCTAGCTGACGGCAGGGAAACTTTATTGTTTCCTCCATGGAGGTGGGGCCTCAGCAAAACCCGAGGCCACAAACAAAAGGAGAGGATGTCAGGTTGTACCTTGAAATGGACCCACAGTGTGTGGTGTAGTAATGTGTCTGCATTTCTGTAAAAAAAAAAACACCTGACTGTGATTTGCCGCTTTAAAACGCCCCACCAACTGCCTTGTCATGTTCTCCTCCGCCACCCCCAGAGATGAAGAGCAGTAAGTGGGACGCAGCTGACGACATCCACCGCTCCTTAATGGTGGACCACGTCACAGAGGTCAGCCAGTGGATGGTGGGGGTCAAGCGGCTAATTGCCGAGGCCAGGAACCTGCAACCTGAACACCTGGGCACCACAGACACGCAGCAGACACAGACGCCTACGGAGACGCAGACCGACACCCCTGCCTCCCACATTGACGACGACCCAAATCCAGAATAGACTCGTTTGGACTGGCTCTCAATTCGTCTTAAAAGAAATGGCCTGATGATTAATGGGCTCTTGTGTGGCCGAAGGGCTTAGGTGTGTGGGCTTTGGTTTGTTATACCTCTTTGGACTTGGAGCATGTCTCCGCATTGCTGTGTGGGATTGATGGGATTGACATGGCTGGTTTATCAAGACTGTTTACACTCAGTGACTTGCACCCTTTTCCACACCTAATCTCGTCAAGTTTAATTTGCCTTCAGGATGCTCCTTGCTTAATCGAGGAGGAGAAGGCAAAAGCTGATGAGATTATCGTTTATACATCAGCTGATTTGCTAAGACCTTGACATTATGCATGTGATGTGTGTACACAGAATCTGTGATTGAAAAACGGTCTCTGACTTACTGTAACTATTCTGATCATTCCTCTGAACGTTTGACGTCAATGCTCATGGTTATCGTATGGCCCTTCAACCAGATTAAGCAACATGATGTTGTCAGGTATACCTGCAATATTGCATTCAATAAGAATGAGGTTCCCAATCTTTTGCACCCTCTTTTTGCATCTCTTCACACCGACCCTGTTTGTGTGTCATTGACGTTTTTAGTAGCAAAAGACAGGTGGTGTAACAACTAATGCCACCATTGTATGGATCAAAATATAATTTTGTTTGATTATATTCAAAGCATTAATTCTATATGAATGAAACCTGTTACACAAATAATTAATGTACCAATCTCACACAAAAGTGACATACCGGTAAACTGTCATTGCGGATCATCTCCTACTAAAAACTTCATTGACCCTTGTGAAGCCCTGGTTTATGTGTTTTGCTGCTGTGTTTTGGACTGTGGGTGATATTTCTTGAACAGCCTTACATATACAGTATAAACCTCTATCACTTTTTACATGCTTTGTACAATATACAGTATTTAAAGGTATCAACTGTATATATCCACAGCAGCAGTTGTGTTGCTGTTTCTTGACAGCATTTTTAGTTTTGATATTAATATCTACAATCTTAATCGATATAGTTTTCAGAATGAATGCTTCAAAATAGACTTTAATTCGGACATGTGTGTCAGTGTATTTACTTCTTGTATACTCTTAAAAAAATAAATATAAGTTATGATGCAAGGTTTTGAAAACACAGTCTCTTGATTTGAGATCTGGCAATTTGCTGTCAAAGTCACTTGCAGGGTGATTAACCCAGACGTGTGTTGTTCCTACGGTATGCAGGATAACAGGTGTCACAAATAAAACCACAAGCCCCGTAACTCTCTTTCCCCTGTGCCACAAGTAATGAACTTCCCTTGGATTTCAATCAAAGCAGTTGTGTGATGACATGGCTGTTTCATTTCCAATGAGACTACTGAGCTCCATCATCTAACTCACACCACTAGGAGGCAGTGTGTGTACAGTTTAAGAGAAACTACAAAGCTCTGTCCCAGCTTCTTACTGTTGGAGAATTTAGTTTTAAGCAACCAGACTTCTTCTTGGGGCTTGGAAGACGTTCTCTTCCTCAGCTGAGGATAGTTATAATGGCATCACGGTAAATTACTTTGCACACAACTGACCATTGTTCATATGTTTGGACTAGTGAAGAAAATGCTAAAATAATGGTAACCCGATGACATCTTGTACTTGAGATAGAATTCAGAAGTCACCCTTCAAAGCCTTTTAAATTTGCATGGACATTGAACATTGTAGCACTTGCACAAGTAGTGTGAGACAGTGGTCTGCACACATACTGTGTGCTTTATTGTTTAACAAATTGTCTGGGAAGATCCCACTGCTGTATTATATTGTATGGTATTGTGTACTTTATTTTCCCCACAGGGCAATTTGTCTTGGGCTATCAAGTGGATTGAAACGTTGCCGTTTCTTGAACAAAGTAGCCTATATTTTGGGGGCTTATATAGTGTGCAGACTACTCTCTCACATTATCTACCACAATTGTCTGGCAATTGGATCACTGTTGTTATGGATGTGTAGTACACCCCATCTTTCAAATGCACTGGCACAGGTACAAATTGTCCAGGTAACGCTAGAGGACATGAGGTTTCAGGGGGATACCAGGAAAGACCGCCTCCCCCCATTGAATGAATACCTGGAAAGACCACCTCCCCCCCATTGAATGAATACCTGGAAAGACTGCCACCCTCCTTGAAATCTATGATCTTAGGGTCTTGCCCAACACTTATCAGTTACAGTTTTTCTCGATTGCTTCCACACAATTTCTGGTACTTCACACACAATTCTCGGAACATCTCACCCATTTCCCAACTCCCCTAACCAATGTCACTGAACACTAAACACAATTCGTTCTTTACACTCATATTTCAGTTTTAAAACACACTCTTTTCAAACCACTACACACAAGTATCTGGATTACACACAATTTTCATGAAGGAATTCTCTGGTTGTCGCATTGAACACACTGTCATTCAAAATACTAAAGTCAACCGCCATACTATGTTCACTTCCTCATCACATGGGCAAACTCTCTTCATACCGGTTTACAATCTGATATCATCACCCCATAAGGACACACATTGCATGTCATATTGATGAAAAATGAGTGGATGCAAGGAGAAAACACATTTGTTTAGTTTTTGATCTCAAAAATATGTTATACAAGACATCACTGTCATGTGGTTACCCAATATTTGACAATAAATTAGTGCAATTTTTTAAATGTCAGAAAAATATGTAAAATATATACACATCTGTGTACTCCGAGTCTAAAGAAAAATACCATCTTTAGTATGTAGAACACTGAAGAAAATAAGTTTCTACTGTGTTTCAAGTTGAGTATAGAGTTTTACCTTGTGCATATTAGTGTTCAATGGTTCACATAAGAGTGTATTAAAATGACTGCTTGTGTGTGTCATTTGAGAACAAAATGACCTTTTTAGAAGAGAGTACATTGTTTTGGGACAAGACGTGCATTTTTCAGAGGTAGTGAGGAGTTTTGCCCGTTGTGTGTGAGGTTTGGAGATTTGTGTGTAGAGTTTTGAGAATTCGAGAACTGATTCCGAAAAATGTGTGTAAGCAATCGAGAAAAAACTGTAATACAGACACAATTTGCTTTATGTTATTCATGAACAAACACTATTATATTCAGGGCTTTGAACCGGTTCAAGGAACGAAAACGAAAACCAGGAACTTTTTGTATTTTACAGGGAACAGAAACGAAACCGGAACCGTTATTATTTTTTATGTTCTGGAACGGAAACACTTATTTAAAAATAATGGTAACCTGTTAATACGGTTAATACCGTTCCTCAAACAAACAAACAAAGTAATTCCTGTGACATTCTCTGACTGAATGGAGAGAGAGCTGTGGATTACAAAGTCTCCACTCCACATCTTAAATAAGAGAAACCACTGTCATACAAAAGGGCAGAGTTTCCATTGTATCATTGTAAGATATTGCAGAGAAGCGTGTGTAAAGCGCACCGAGAATGTTCAACATTATTGGGCATCCATGGTCGCTTCAAATATGCACAAACTCACAATGTCCATCATAGCGCTCCCCGTGACCCAAGTCAGCATGGAGCACACATTTTCATCATTGAGGTTTATTCTCCACTTAGGTTGTTTTCATCCACTTGAATAAACAGTTTGGAAGTAGGCTGACTCATTTGCACTTCCGTCTTTCTTGGTTAATTACCGTCAGTTAGGCCTATGGGGAGTAATCAGCTGACAGGAACGAAATTAACCGTTCCGGGAACAATATTTTTTTGCTCTAACCGGTTCGGGAACGTCCATTTATTGGTGGAACTCATAACCGGAAACGTTATAATTCCGTTTCTGTTCGGAACGGAACGTTTGGAAAAAAATAACGGTTCAAAGCCCTGATTATAATGTGTTTTAAATCTTTAAATGTATAAAAGCAATCGGATAAAACCACAATAGGCCTACATATTTATATAATGATGATGCATAATGATAATCTTCTTGATCTTATTAGGACGTCGTCTACAGTTATATACCGTTCTTCCTATCTTATTTCCTGGAAAATAAAATGCAGGTGACAATGTTTGAAAATCTTCCGCACTGGTCATCCTTGACGATATTTGTAATGGCATCACAGTAAATTACTACTATACCCACAAATGGCAATTGTTCAGATGTTTGGATGAGTGAAGAAGATTGCGAAATAATGGCAACCCTGATGACATTTTGTACTTGAGCTAGAATTGGTTGAGAAGTGCCTGTAAATGTTCAGAAGTCACCCTTCAAAGCGTTTGCAGTTCAAATAGAGACATATCAACATTGTAGCACTAGCAGAAATAGTGGAAGTGGAGTGGTCTGCACACATACAGTATGCTCAGGGCCGCTGCTAAGGTTTTGGAGGCCCTAAGCATAAATGGTCAGAAGGCCCCCCTCATAATTACCTTCACCAAGGAGGTTATGTTTTCGGTCACGTTGGTTTGTTTTCTGTTTGTTTGTTTGTCCGTCTGTCTGTCTGTCAGCAGGATAACTCAATAAGTTATGAACGGATTTGGACGAATCTTTGTGGAGTTGTTGGAAATGACAAAAGGAACAAGTGATTCATTTGATAAAGATTCTTCACCATTACTGGATTGGGCGAATTTTCACATTCCATTTTCTAACTCCACAAAACAAGGCAGAAAGACTTGAACAAAATTAGGGTGTAACATAGTCAAATATACTATCTAACGGCACTCTTGGCGGAGGTCTGCACTCTGTGAGTGCATCTGTAGGTGATAATAAATATATGTTTTGTAATGTAATTCAATATTTTTTCATGTCGTTTTTTAGTCAATCTTTATTGAATAGGGCCCAATTTTGGGGGGTAAGTGGTTGGTGCCCTAAGCACCGGTTGGTTCCCTAAGCACTCTGTGTACCCTGCTCATGTCTAGCGGTGGCCCTGGATATGCTTTATTGTTTAACAAACGGCCTGAGGAAGATCCCACTAGTGCATTGAAATGTTTCCTTTGTTAAACAAAGTAGCCTAAATTTTGGGGGGCTTATCCCCAGTGTGGCTTATACCACAATTGTCTGGCACTTGGATTACTGCTGCTGTGGGTGTGTAGTGTACACACACCTTTCAAACGCACTAGCACAGGTACACATTGTCCAGGTACAGTAGCACTAAGGACTAGGACATAAGGTTCCAGGGGGATACCTGGAAAGAATCCCACCCGCCTCCTTGAATGAATACCAGGAAAGACTGCCACCCTCACTGAAATCTATAATCTTAGGATCTTGCACATCACTTATCACATAACACAGACACAATTTGCTTCATGCTTTTCATTCAGAAGCCCTATTATAATGTGTTTTAAATCTGGATGTATACACCAATGTCTACAATGTCTACAAATGTCTACACAGGCCTAGGTATTTATAACGATGATGCATAATGATCATCTTCTTGATGTTATCAGCAAGTCTTTAGTTATACTTCATATCTCATTTCCTGGAAAATGAAATGCATGGTTTTTTGAGTTATGTTTGTTGTTCTTTGTCTTTTATCAGTAAAGCGTCATGGAATATGCGCTCTGTGTGTGACAATGTTTGGAAATCTTCCGTACAGGTCATCTCTGAATCGGCATACAGGTGGGAAGCCGACGGGGGGTGGGGGGCAAAGTTGGGGTCAGTTGTCCCAGGCCCAGGGAGAGAGGGGCCCAGAATTGGGTCCTCATCACATTGTATGTATAGTGGGGGGGGGTCTTTCAGATGACTTTGTCCTAGCCGGGCCAAAGCAGTCAGCAGCCCACGGTGGGAGGCAGCGATTGTATCTCTCACTCTCTCCCATTGCTGTGGGCCACTGTCTTCTCTCAGCACAGCAGCTACACTACACTCCCTGTGCCAGCCAACACCCTAGCCAAAAACACATCCCTGTGAATGTACACGTTTACACATACCCATTAAAGAACCCTTGAGGTTGGTTTATTTGTCAAATCCGAGTGTAGGAGTTAAAGAGGCTTTGTCATGAAACAGGACTGATTAATTCTGACGTGTGTCCAAAGGGGAACATAAGCTTCAGTGTCAGTAATAAAAAGAGAGTTGCTACTGTGACATGCTGACTCATTTTGAAGATTTTATTTGCTCATCTGACTGTGACTTGCTGTCAAAACAAACAGGGGGGGTTACCATGGAGCCCTGAATGGCAACCCATAAGTCAAAAAACATCCTCGTTTGTAAGTCGTCTTGGATAAACGCATCTGCTATATGCTGTATAGGCCTACTGAATGTAATGTGAAGTGAAAGTTTAACTGGGAAACTCCAACTCCCGCTATCATAGTGACACAGCACTCTACAGCACACAAGTGTTCACTGCACACTGCACACAACAACATTGCATTCATGCCGCACCCGTGCAAGGGGGCAGCCCCCAATGGCGCCCTAAAGGGAGCAGTGCTGCGGGACAGTACAATGCTCAGGGTACCAGTCATTGAGGATGGGTCCACTGGGAGCACTGGTTAATTACTCCCCCCACCAACCTGGCGGGACGGGAGTCGAACCGGCATCCTTTGGGCTACAAGTCTGTCGCCCTTACCACTTACCCATGACTGTAAGGATAAGCATAATGTATATCTTCAATTATTTAAAGGGACACTGTGCAGGAAATGGTCAAAAAAGGTACTGCAACTATGCTGCTCATTGAAACTAGGCTCCCTATTGCCAAATTTGATCTTTACATGAAAGTTTACTAAGTAATAAACAAATATGAACTAGTATGGTCCAATTACAGTCATTTTTGCAGCTAAAAATGGCTATTTTAGGAAATCCAAAATGGCGGACCATGGAGAAGATCCCCCTTTTCATGTATGAAAAGTGCAATTTTTCCAGTCATAATGAATACTTAGAATTTGATGCTGGTGGTAAGTATTCATGAAAAAGGTAACATTAGAGAATGGGCAGCATGAATTCTGGAAATAAACAACTAAAAATCTCACACAGTGTCCCTTTAAAGGACAAGTGTACTATTTTGAGTTGAGACAAAAATCCAAATTAGCCAAATAGCCTAACGAAGACAGCAGCAAACATTATTATTATTTTCTTGAAGACCATTCAGAAGGGGCTAAATGTTAAAAAAAACAGTGCACTTGTCCTTTAATTATATTAGTATTATCTTACAAATCTTAAATTATATAATATCTTAAATGATATCAGCTGGACTCTAACTTTATGGATTGGGTGGAGGGAAGATGAAGTTGGTGTAGAACTGGATACCTTCCCAGAATGCAGCGGTGACCTCTGCAGTGTGAGCAGGAATGTTGGAAACAGAGGACAGATTGTATGATAGATCTTAATCCCCCTTTTCCCCCCCTATGAAGTGTTTATTTTGTCAGCCGTTCCTGTTGGCATAGCCTTCTTCTCAGTATGTCTTGGTTCCTCCTTCCCCTTCATATTATGCCAGCACTATAAGATACTGTAATCTATGCATTTGATTTTGAGGAGAGCAGTGCATTGACTCTTATACTCTTCTCTTTTGGCCATTAAAGAAGTGTTATATATCAACAATTTTAACACGTACAGTCATCATTCAGTATGATGCCTACATTTGCATGTAACCACACAGAATTTCACATTTTATTGTGCATTTTGTGATCATGACAGTCTATCAGTCATCTGTTTTTTGCTCCACATTACAAGCGTCCTGTTGCTGATCCAAGTGAATTCATCTGATATTTTTCCTGCCCATTGTTTCCCAATCCACCTCCACACTGATATGATGAGAAATGTTGCTATGTGCCCAGAAACCCAAAGCTGTTTGTTGTCATAGACCACTGAAAGCATCTGCGGTTGCCAACGGCCGGACCCATGCAGAAGCAGGCAGCAGCAGTTGACGCTGCATTGAGCAACTCGGGTCCTGTCCACAGACACTCACCCGCTGGAAGTTCCTCTTGAAACCCACTTCCATCCTGGGGGCCCCTAAGATCATCTAGGGGGGATGAGGCAACACTTGCCTTTTATTTTTGTGTACTGGGCTCCTAACACAGCAAATATGAAATGACCAAACTTCGTGTGTTCAGTAAATACATTGATTGTGTATATGTATGTTGAGTGTGTTCAATAAATACATTGATTATGTGTATGCATATTTAACAGTAAAGTCTATGGTAAAGGTACACCATGTCTGTGAGTGTACAGATTCATATCTGTATCTTTTACACATGCACAAGAAAGTTGCATGATAGGGCTGGGAAGACAACATAAACAATTGAAAATGGAGGGGAAAGCAAGGGTTATCATCATCCCAATGTAATGACAGGAATCTGAGTGTGGTTGAGTCGACCTTGTAGCGTGCGCCGCGCGAGCCGGGACATGCCCCTGATGCAGGCTAGGCCAGGCTACGTCACTGCGCGCCATGCTATTACCGTACGATCGCAGCCCTGAATTCTGAATGGCTGGATTTGCTTGGCTGTTGGGTGGCATGTTGTGTTGCGCTATGCCACGCAGTGACCTCCTCCTCCTCCACACACACATTTTTTTTCTTTCTTTTTCTTTTCTTGGAAAGGTTTCAGGGTTTTCCTGCTTTGTCCAAAAATGTGCCAGCCGTGTTTTCATTCCAGACAATGCACTTTGCGTGACAGATGAGATTCCACGTCTCATGTCAGTTGAGATGAATCAAAGAAATCCCCCACCCCCACCCCACCCCTTCCTCTCTTGTCTAAGGAAAGAGTTTCACTCTGCATTCTTTTGTTACAGCGTAGCACGCATCATGATGTGTTGAACAGGTGTAGATATGGGTCACCAGAGAGAGAGGAGTTGTGGATTTACTTCTATCACTGGCCAGAATATGACATTTTGGGTTCACTATTCAAAAGAGTGTTTCCCACTGGGCCTCTTACAGCTTTGACTGGACCCAGGATAAAGTCATAAAAAGACACCACCACCACCACCACCATCACCACCACTAGCACCAGCATCACTACACTCCACACACATTCAATACACTTCCTGACCTTGGCAAGTTTGAATAAGAGAGGGGAAATATTTCATTTAATGTCAAAAAGGTCCTGAATATACTTAACCCCTTAATGCACGCCGTACCGTCTGAGGCAGGCTGTAATAGTCATTGAAAGGTTAAATACCATAGTAAACTATGACATAACACAGGGCATACCGTAATGCACTATGACTCGGTCATTGCCATTCTGGTAACAAAAAATGTATAGCGATGTGTTTTACAGTGTAAGAAACTGTTACAACATGTAACATTATGTACTTCCCTTATACCTCAGGGTTATGATTAGGATATGTAGTGTTCAGCAGGATGTGATTTGTATGTTCTTTACCTATCTCCACCATTTCTACCTGATGTTAATCACGGCTTGATAATATTGCATAATAATTATATATATATAATTAGAAATGTATAATCACACCCTGGTGTTCCATATGTACTGTAAGTAGATAATATTACATGATGATACACTAAAAGAGACATTATAACGTGTTGCCAATGGCATTTCATTTGCATGGCTTCTTGGATTTTTTTTGTCAGAGTAAGTCAGATGTTGAAATTCCACAGAAAGTTTTCATAACCCAAATAGTGCAAATTGCACTATTACAAAATTAAACAGATCAACTGTTGACTTAACTTTGCATCATTTAGCTTTGATTGTACCTCTGTTCACGCGTAATGTCCCATGAAATACCATAATACTGTAGGCCCTACACTGTGTAACAGGACATCACATCATTGCATCCATTAAACACGTTGATGTGTGAGAGCCCTTAATTGGCCATTTAGTTTGAAATTGGCCATAAGATTTACTTTCCTTTACTTATTCCACAGGATTGAATTGGTCCATCATCTTTCAGCGATGATAGCGATGCTTGAGAGGTTTCTCAAGATAACAAGATCTTTCCATTCCCTTCTCTTTCCATTTTGCCTCACAATGCACTCCATGAACTACTTATAGTGTATTACTGTACATAGGTCACAGTAAGAGAACAGTGTCTATAGGTACTTGCTTGTCCATCCATTGTACAACGGAAAAACATGTTACCCAAGACACATAGGCCTACACCAAGAGTAAACAGGATGTGCCCAGATGACATTGATATAACCTTCACTGACGGGCCTATATGGGTGACCTTGACTTCAATGCCTGATTGTGTTCTGAAGAGTTCCGGACAAGGGAGGTTATATCGGTCATAATATTATGGCTGCAATGATCCATATCCTGGCTGGCTCCATAACAGCTACCGGTCTATGCTTATTTTAACCTCAAGGGCATGTATGACCGTGACATTCCATCATGCACAGCACTCAACCACGATCACATTAAAGACATAGGCCTACAAGCACAAGCATAGTGTTGTGTTTAACTACAGAAACTATACTATACAATAGATACAAGGATTGTGCTTTTTAGAAAAAACAAAACAGAAATTACACCCAAGCCCGCTGTGGGGTGGTTGGGTGTGGGCGGGGGGTGTTGTCCTGGGCCCAGGGAGACAGGGGGCCCAGAATTGGATCCCCATTAAATGTATGTGTTCTACCTGGTGCAGCTCGACACAGCTTGACTAGGCCGCCACTTTTTGCATTTCGATTGAGCACGACACAGTGCTGCTCGACTCAGCTAGAAAAGACTATTTATAGCCTACTTCGATAGGTGAGATATCTGTCGGCCTTACCTCAAGTCAACTAGCCTATGTAAAGTATGCCTACTCCAGGAATACTCCAGGAAACACAGTTTGTACCGGTAATGGAAAACCTGGCTGGTTTGACAGCCCCACTCAGCTCGACACAGCACACTACGACACGACATGGCACAGCCGGGTTCATGTGGAAAAACGGCATAATACAAGTGTTTTCATTAATTTCTTTGAGAAGCTTGGAAGTATAGTAGGCCTGAAGGTCAAAGCAGAAGGTCGGGTGTTGTGTACATACTAGTGTATGGGGTGTGGAGACAGGCACAGGTATTTTTTCTCTCAAACGTCCACAGCTGGTGCAGCCATTTCACTGCTGGTGTAGCCACTTCTATTGTGGCTATTGTTACCAGGAAAAGGCCTACTCTGTAGCCTAACTGATGCCCCAAAGTGTCTGTGTGCCTATCCACATTGTACATCTTTCTGCATTCACACCACATCCCTTAGGTTCCTGACACTACAAGACCTTTTGGCAAGAAGTCGAACTTTGCTGATATCCATGTAACAGTGACACTACTAATAATTTAGCTGTTTATGTGTATTCAGATGTTTATATGCCGATGACACACTATTTATGAACTGAGAACCGTTAAATGTTTTGAGTCATTGCACTCCAGACATTTCATGACCTCATTTTCTTACACCACATCCTTTTCGAGATCTTAAGCTGACCACTAGCATGCGTGGCACGATTGGCTTGAGCTCATTTTCGTAGCAATTGCCCAACCCAGCTAACCCGTAGGTACGTAGGTTGGTTTGTGTCGTTAGCAGCTGGAATGTGACTGGCGAAGGCCCTGCTGTGATTTGTCCACAGCAACTGGAGTCAAATATATTTCCTTCCAGAATTGTGTCACATTCACTTCTGAGTGTTTACTTTTCTCTCTCCTAAGTTTTGTTAAGCCCAATTGTGTTTGGAGAGCTGAAGCCAGGCTTGTGTTTTTTCACTTTGAAAATAAAAGGAAACTTGACCAATATGTAAGACCATGAGATTGTAAGTTTTTCTTGTGTTATTTATTTATTTATTTATTTATTTATTTATTTATTTATTTATTTGCAGTTATTGTTGCAGGATTCTTCTTCCCTCAGCTGAAGCAGAACATTAAATCTTGCTGGCTCATGCTAGCGCACATCACTGACATCCTTTTGGACCTCGTCCGCTTAGCGTCTTCCAATAGCCGTCGGCTGCAGCCAGTATTACTTTTTGAAATCCTTTTTGTGCTCTCATTTTGAAGAAGCTGCAGCCTCTGACAGGTTTCGTAGCCTAATACCACTCTTCTTTGAAGTCAGTCCCAGACCTTGTAAATTCTTGACATAGGTAAGACTTTGTATTTGATTCATTGCACGTAGATATTTAACATTTTTATTTTACCTACTTAACATTTGATGCCATCAATTTTCTTCTAAATACAGAAATACAGACTTCTGGAATTGAATATTGCAGCCTCATCATGTAGCCTTATGTGGCCCTATTACTCTGATGACAACTGCCCAGAATTATAGGCTATATTAAATTCATCTTGTGGACAAGACGAGGCCTTTAAAAGGCTCATTTTTGGCCCCTTGGTTTCCGTGTGGGTTTCCTCCTGTTGAACTTGATAGTATTTGAACAGGTGGGTAGGGAAATTGCACTTATAGCTGACAGGATATTGGCAATTCCACTCAGTCCTCTTTGGGTCGGCATTTGATTGCGCAGAATGGGAACATTTCAATCCAAAAAGTTGGTTTTGGGGGGGGAAATAAAGAAAAAAGCATCGCTAACCACTTATGTAGGCCTAGTACCGAGGTTAAAAAGAGAGAAACCATTTTCAATCAGCCCTAATCCCCCCGACTGGAATGCAAGTCAGTGCGCAATGCAGAGTCGCGGCCGCGCTCACAAAGCCACCTTTGTTTGCCGGCTCGGCTCTTCCTCTCCTCTCCTCTTCTCTCTTCCTGCTGCCCACCACAGCCCTCCACAGGCAGGATGGTGGGCTTCATGCAGAGAGAGAGAGAGATTGAGAGAGAGAGAGAGAGAGAGAGAGAGAGAGAGAGAGAGAGAAAGAGAGAGCTGATGAAACCTGAACTGCTCTGAGCTGGAAGGGGTTCTTCCACCATCCCTTTTTCAGGGTCTGCTCTCTCTCTCTCTCTCTCTTTCATTGCCACTGGACACAAAAACATGATAAAATGTGCGCTTTGATGATGAATGATGTTTGATAAAATGATGATAAAATGTGCTTACAATAGAGTTATTGAGAAATCTGCAGACCCTTTGCAATGAGCACACTTGAAGTCGCTTATGTGCTCTCACAAGACAGAATGTACAGCAAATTTAGATAGATAATTTAAATAACTTTTGTTATTGCTCTCCCATAGCATATCATGTTATCCCATTTCAGAAGAGACTGATTTGAAAGTATTCAAGCCAATGAACCACTTAAATTCATTCGATAGGGTCTATATTGTATTTGGTACTGAAGTACTGAAATAAAATGCCTGTAGCAAAACTCGGGAATACGGTAGCCAACATATAATAATAATTACAGCACATCTGAAATGGAAGGGCAGCTCCAAGCTTGTTTGGAAGTGAAGACCCTCCAGAGACATAACAGATAATGAAATGAACCTGGAAGAAGCCATAACAAAGGCTTTGATTTGCCGGGTGGTGAGTGGGGATGCTGGAGGACACAAAAGAGATAATTATAGGAATCTTATGTTTATAGTACGCTCCTGTGAGACTATGACCTTCTTGTGGAAAGCTTTGCTATTTTTATCATTTTACCTGTTAAAGGATTGATGGGGGAGAAAAATACATCTCTGTATGTTATAAAAACTGCAAGGTGCAGACATGTTTAGACAGAGCATATGCAAGTTTTTTTTGCTCCGTTGCTCTGCTTGTTTTGAGGCGTTTATATTTCAGTCAGCAGACATCCTTGGCATCTTCATCACATGAGCTGGAAGCTAGCTGAGCCTCAATGCTTAACAATTTAATTCTGCTAAACTGACAGTCAGATGCATGCCAGTAGAAGCACAAGTTTTTGTTAAATCATAAAAATGATTTTCCTCTTGGGCTGAACGTTTGAAAAACAATTGCACAAGTCCCTCTGGCTTTCTGTTCTCCTATATCGTCACTGTTCAACCATAGGCATGCTCTTGGACGAATAATCAAGAACAATTAATTGTCACAGCTTTACTGACGACACCCAACTTTATTACGCTCTGTTCATCATTCTGTCACCTAACGACTTTGTCGTCTTCTGTCGTCTCTCTATGGGTGTATTGACCCATTTTCACAGCTGAATCTCACAAATTTCTTCAAAGTCAAACACTGGCAACAGTGAAGTCATTACGTATACTTGGGGGAAAGAAAGAAAGTCCTTGAGACTATGCAACGGGGTGTGTTTGTTTACAATGAAGTAACCTTTCAGCAGTCAGATGAAAGCATTTTTTCATTTTATACCTAGAACGTTGTTACATTGTTAAACTTGGAGTCAATGCAAGGGAAGATCTGGAAAATGGAATTGGAAAAAGATCTGAATATGGAGTTTTGTGAGAAGATAGAAAACTCTATTACCGTTAATAGGAATCAATTAGGCACAGAGCCTAACCCTACTGTCACCAAAGTTGTAATGACCAAGTCATAATCATTGCATTAAAGCTCTCTGTAATGTCATAGCAAAGTTATTGTTATGATGTAGTTGAGTCTTTTCAGCAAGGCCCACCAGCAGGCCCATCTGCACAAAGAGGCTACAGCATTGCTTATTGTGTTTAGATGAGAAATGGACTCAAATATATACTGTAATAGCCTATGTTTCAGCTGGCATGAATTAGGTCTTGAAATTATGATATACTACTAGGTGGATATGGAATTCATTTTTGTGCCTACATCACATCATTCTGGTAAACTTTCAGATGAATATCAGATAAACTTCAGTTCTTTTTATCTTCCCACAATCCCACAATACAATCCTAGAGAGTTGTAGTAGTGCATGCATTTCATCAATGTTTTCCTCTTTTTGAATTAAAGGATAGATATGCATCATACAAAAAGGAAATTTAAGCATAATTTATTACATATTATAAAGAATATTTCATTTCATTTCAGTATATCATTACAGGTACATAAAATAGGCCTACACACGGTTACATAAATCACAGTTGCAGTCATTTTGTTTGCAGTACAGTGGAAATCTCTTGACCAACCATTTGAAAGTGGCTACCAAAATACTGTATGGAAGTGATCCCGGGAGAACAATCTATACAGTAACTGGTGGTGACAGACAAACCCTTATGCACTAATGAACAGGGGTGGAATAGGTATACAATCAGTACTCTCTTTAAAATTGACCTCATTAAAAAATTGATTTATTATCTAGACCACATATGTTCCCTATGTGGAATCCGAGACGTGATTTTGAAGGCGTGTTTCCTCATAGCGGGAGGGTGTGTCCCTTCTGTTTGCTGTTGCAGTGATCCAACACCACTGTGGCTGCCGGACCGAGTGCAGCGCACGCATAACATCCCTGCGGCCCAGGCCGTGTAGTGTATGTCAGCTCTCTCCTCTCTGCTGCTCTGTGGTGTGCTGCATTGTTGTGGAGTGTCTAGTTCCTACATGCAGGGAAGCTGACAGTGGGGGTGGGTAAAGGGGTCCGTTGTCCTGGGCCCAGGGTTGAGAGGAGCCCCAGAATTGGGTTCCCATTACATTGTATGAATTGGGGGTTGGGGGATTTCCTAGGCCCGGCCAAAGCTGTCAGCTGCCCTGCCTACATGCATGCACAATTACCTCCCTGGCTGCGGCTCCCCTGTGCTGCCCTCTCTATACCTTTCTCTCTCTCCCATAACCAGATACGCCCTACGAGAGCAGCTGCTGCCTGTTCTGCCTGGATGTTTGGAGCGGGGCCCGGCACCCGAGCAAGAAAGTGAGGCCGCTCGTGACAGGCTGTGCTCGACACGCGAGGCCCTGCCCTGTAGCCACACATCAATCAGGGGACGCGTTTTTGTGAGTTACACCCAAGGCCCAGCCACGCCACTACACCACAGAGAGAGAGAGAGCGAGAGAGAGAGAGAGAGAGAGAGAGAGAGAGAGAGAGAGAGAGAGAGAGAGAGAGAGAAAGAGAGAGGGCCCAGCCACAAAACTGCAGAGACAGAGACAAAACGAGAGAGAGAGAGAGAGAGAGAGAGAGAGAGAGAGAGAGAGAGAGAGAGAGAGAGAGAGAGAAGGCCCAGCCACAAAACTGCCTAGAGAGAGAGAGAGCATTTTTGTGTGTTCCGATGTTTCTGCTGCTTCCTCACTTCCTTGCGTCCTCTCTGCTGTTATTGACTTTCCCATGGTTTGGGTTTTCTTCAAATGCTCTAAATGGGTGTCTCCTCCTTAATTACCTCATGACAATGCCATCCAGAAAGGGTGCTGGCCAGTTCAGTTCAGCCCAATCGCAGAAAACAAGCAGACGGATAAAATAATACTCTTCTCCTCCTCCTGGCGTGGATTGGAAAAAATAAATCATCATCCCATCACGATAATCCACACTGATTGTTTTGGACTTTGACTTCATTAAATTGTTGATATAAACGTTTACTTTAGGGAGGAAATGCTCATGTCCACACAGAGCAGGTTGTATATTTACTGTAGTGGTTAAGGATTTATACAACGTGATGTCACCGGGTTTACTCAATGTTTACCAGCATCCCCATAATTGAATACCCACTGACCACAAATGACATATGCAATGATTGCATGATTGCTGTTTACATGACATATAACCTGACGTCTCTCTCTCCATAATAAATAGTGCCTTTTGTAAATGGACGTAAGTTGCTCTATGTCTTTTTTACACAGGAAACAGCAGCATTCACAATTTCTTGTCCTTCAAGTACAAAAACATCAACGACAACAACAACAACACAAATGTACCGTTTGATAAATACAACTCAGAAAGCAGCTTTGCCCCCAAAAAAAGCTTTTTTTCCACAGAGCTGTGTGAAAACCGTAGTCCGTGGCATTTCAACTCAGCTCAGCTCCGCTGTGTCCAGTCCAGTTCAGTTTCAACTCAGTGCTCCCCCTGACAACAACAACAACAACGGCCCCCTTGTTAGTTCGGCGGCCCCTCTTGCACATCCGAAGTGGCTGAGAGGGCTTGAGTCTGTCAGGCGGTGAAAAATGTCTCTGGAGTAAGTAATCTCCATAAAGTGTCTAATCCCCCCCTCCTCCTCCATTCATGGCAGCGCGGAAGCCTCGACAGCTGGCCTTCCTTCCGTCCGTTCCGGCCGTCCCGACATGCTACGCTTACACAGTAAAAAAAAAATGCTGAGTTGATTCAACACTTAAAGAGTACTTTGGGACCAAAAACACTCTATGAGAAATTGAATCGACTTAAGTGTTGAATGAACACTGCACATTTTACGGCGTATGCTATGTCAGTTCCCTCTCGCTCGACCTCAGGAAGTTGGGAATGCACTGGCAGACGAAGTGGCTGTAGTAGTAGCCCATTTGGCACTTCTTGTGGGGATCCTTACATGGCAGCCGGTAACAGCTTTATGGAAACAAACACAAAAAGACACAGTTAGGCACTAGTCTTGTTAGCAGAGGCAGACTTTCCATTGGGCAAACCTAGGAAATTGCCCAGGGCCCTAACAAAATCTGCCTTCCATAGTGGCCCCAACTGTCACATCAGTCACAGAGAACACACAAAAAAGTAGACTTGATCTTAATGTGTCAGTTATGTAAAGTAATCTAAGACATACACGAGACAAAACACTAAAATAGCACCAAAAACACAGCATTTTATGTCTACATAATGACCTTTGAGGGCCCCATGTATACATTTTCCCTGAGGCCCCAAAATGTCTAGATCCGCGCCTGTCTTGTTAGTGTAACCCACACAGGGTTGTGTTAGTTATAATCAGGGCAGAGAACTGACGCGTCTGAGGTTGTACGGTTACAGATGCAGGTTTTGAATAGGCGGCTTGGTGGTTATCCAGTGGTCAGTCATCGAGCGGGGAAAAAAGAGGGATCATCTGGTTTTAATAAGGAGTGTGTCTACTCTAAGGGACAAGTGGGGAAGTCCTAAATCTCTCAAGACACATAAATATTGTGTCACAGTCATAGAGGCGGAGGAAAGCAACAAAAAAACCAAAATGTTAACAGTGAAAAAAACACAGCTGACTGACTGACCGTGTCTGTGTGTGGGTGTGTGTCTGTGTGTGCCACATGGATTTTCTAAGAAATGACCATCATTCAATAAAAGTCCTGCAACATTTTTCATCATACAGTAAACTTAGCCACCTGGCTTATGAGCTACTCGTGGTCACATGGATGGATGGATGGATGGATGGATGGATGGATGGATGGATGGATGGATGGATGGATGGATGGATGGATGGATGGATGGATGGATGGATGGATGGATGGATGGATGGATGGATGGATGGATGGATGGATGGATGAATACGGTAGAAGCTTCTGATTTGGTACTACAGTATTCTTCCTTGACTGCACCATGCAAGGCCCTTGCAAGGTGTGGGTAATCTCCATTGATCAACCTCACATTAACATCATGGAAATCATGCAAATGCCGGGGGGGGACGGAGGTTGATAAGTGGCTTCTAATGTAGATGAATGGATGAGATAGATACATACAGAGATCATCATCATTCATAACCCATCGTATAGGACTCACCTGCAGCTGTCAGCCTTGAATCTCTTGCCCTGTAGCAGACAGGTCTGCTCGCTCTCCCGGCACTGGCACTGGCACATCTCCGGGTCCAGGGGCTGGCTGGGCGGGCACTGGGTCAGGCAGACGCAGGCGCACAGCTCTGGGTCCCAGCTCTGGTTGGGCGGGCAGGCCGGCTGCGCTCCCGAGGCCTCCACCTCGCACACGCACTCGCACGAGCCCTCGTCCAGACGCCACCCCGGCTCGCAGCTGGCGTCGGTCAGGCCGTTCTGGCACGCACACTCGCAGCTCTCCTCGTCCAGCACTTTATTTGGCCCGCACAACTCCAACAGGGCGGGGTCCCTCGGCTCTATTCCAGACGGACACAAATGAGAGCATTTCACTTTTTTTTTTCAATTTCATTTCATATTTTTTGTTTTAACTTGTATTAGGTTACTCCTCCTCATGTGCACATGTGGAGGAGCGGTAGTGCTCAGATGTCTCAGACACGCTTTGGAACAGGGATGACTGTCCGCCTGTCTGACTGCAGTGCCTGCTGTGGCGTAGCGTGGTGTGGCGTAATGTGGCGTGCAAAGTCCTGGGCACTGGCTATATAGGCTTACTCACCCAGCTGCTGGTCCAACAGCAGGGACAGCACTGGAACGCATTCGCAAGCCAGCTCATCCCACACTAGGCCAGCGTCGCACGGCTCGTCTGGCTGGGGACACCTACAGTAGGGGAAGATCACGGCACAGTGACAGGAAGTCAAAGGGACCATAACCTTTGATCTACAGTACAGTATAACGAGATGTAGTAGTAGATGTACTGTATATTTGTCTGATTTTGGCCCTATTATTTTATTTAAAAAATATATGTTCACAAACTGAGCGGAACATTGAGAAAACGGCTGGAATTCTCCTTTAAAAATGCATTTTCTTTGATCATAAAGCAGACCTAAAGCTGACAAGGAAAATCAAGCTCAGACAGGCTGTCTGTTCGGGATGAGGAGTATATTTGATGCGCTTGGCACTACTTCAACAATGAAATTCCATCTCCCAGCTAGCCAACACATACTGAAATCCTGCTGAGTCAAACGTTTAAGAATGAAAGTCATTTCCCGCACAACAGGTGGTGTTTTGCTTTAGTCATAACATTTACTTCCTTACCTTACTTAACTAATGTCATTAAGATCATAACATTTTCATACTTTGTTTGTGCAGTGTATTAGAGTATGTGATAACGTGTGCAAGTGGAGGTGGGTCTGTGTAGGTGTGTATGAAGGGCTGTACTGCTAAGTATGTTTATGCGTTACCCTCTTATTTGTGGCCCAGTCTAAGAAATTACAAGAAGAAGAAGAACAACAACAACAGTATCAACCCCTGAAGACTATCCGATTGCGAGAATCTCTGTGTCCACTGAGAAATGCCCAACACGCCATATCACCAGTCCAGCCCTGCATGTACTGCATGAGAGAGAACAAAGAATGAGTACAACCAGAGAGAGAGAGAGAGAGAGAGAGAGAGAGAGAGAGAGAGAGAGAGAGAGAGAGAGAGAGAGAGAGAGAGAGAGAGAGAGAGAGAGAGAGAGAGAGAGAGAGAGCACACTCACAGCGTTGGTAGCAGATCAAGAGATCTCCTGATGATGGAATGTTTGGGTCTCTTTTGCTGGCATTCGCATGACGTGTGGTTGACAACGGGCACCATGACCACAGACTTCTGAGGAGATATCTCCAGTAGCTGTGGAAGGAAGAACACATGGTTGAAGTGAAGACAAGGAATGTCACAAGCATTATTTATTCACACTTCAAGGTCAGAGAGAAAGACTGGGATGTGATTGAATTGTAAAAACAAAGTATTGTGAGGGATTAAACTGTAGTATGAAATGGATTGACACATGGAGGAGCACTGTCCGAGACATGGGGTTATGAAATACTCTTATATATTTTCCCCTAATGTTCTGCATCTTAGGAGACATGTGAATCAAACAAGTAAAGATCTCTTTTCTGTACTTTCTTGTACAGTACTTCACATCTACATCTTGTTCCCTTACTGTTTTGTTCATGTCTCTGTAGATGATATTGAAATACTCTTGTCTTGTCTGAGTCCATTCTCAGCCCCCCTTCTTTCTCCCTAATGCAGTGGTTCCCAACCTTTTTCTTAAGGGACCCTTGTTTTTACTATTGTAAGCTTTGGTGACCCAACCACGCGAGCGCCCGCAAGAGACGGAGTCACAAGATGCCCTCCGTTTCCTGCGAAAACTTATTTTAGTTATTTTATTCCTCAATTCGTCTTCGGTCAAATATAGAATAAATGTTTAATGTAGCACTTAGAATTTGTTGCGTCTATGCATTTATTAGTTAAATGCTTTGTCTTATTCAACATGGGCTATATATATTTAAAACGAAACCCCTTAAAATCAAGAGGGCTCCGCGACCCCCTGTGGATCTTTGGCGACCCATAAGGGGGGTCCCGACCCATAGGTTGGGAACCACTGCTCTAATGCCTCTTGACACACATGAATCAAACATCTCGTGAATCAAGATCTCTCTTCTGTGCTTTCCAGCACTCAAATTCATGTGTTAGGTCGGTGGTCCCTTACTGTTTTGTTCATGACTGTGTAACTGGTGTTGGTGCACTGCCATGCTTCACTGTTACAGCACCCTCCACATCGATGGGCCGACACACAGCGGGGGACGTAGAATCGGCTGGTGCTTTCCGGAAATTCCTTGGCGACTTCCAGGCACACCTCTCGTGGACTGCATTTTGTTCTCTGGATCTCCTCCATAATGACTAAATGAGCAGAGGAGGGAAGTTGCATAATGTCCTGTTAGTTAGAACTTTCCAATGCTTTGACCATTTTACAGTTTCTTTCTTGAGACGTGACGCGAAACTGTTAAATAACCCACACTTCCCATTGCTGGTATTTTACAAGAGAATGCCATTCTTCATCACTGTTGTCCACATTTCTAAAGCCACAATTTTTGCTCCTCGAAAGAACATCTTGTTGCCATTTATTTTCTTACCTCAAATGACCTTTCACTGCAGCATCCCTTTAGTCTACAAATACCTCCTTGGGCTACCTTTGGTCTTCCAAGGCTGAATTCTTGCAATGGGATTGACCTATAGCCTGAAGCGTATAAGCCTGTCACAACCAGGCAGGCAAACTAGGCAATTGCTTGGGGCCCCCATGAAAGAGCCCCCTCGGTAAGGACTGGTTATGCAGACCTACTTGTATTCAGATGACAGCAATGACAACTTTGTGACTGTGCTAGCACCTCCATAAATCCAATCACCCAAAAGTGCAATGATCGATACTACTCTCTCTGTCTCTCTCTGTCTCTCTCTGTCTCTCTGTCTCTCTCTGGGTCCCTCCTCGATTGTTTGAGGAGAAGAAAAGGGCCCCAAGTTCCTCTTTGCCTAAGGCCTTAAAATACCTCAGCATGGCCCCGACAATAGCTGGCTACGTAAAAAGCAAAGGTGAAAGGTTAGCAAGGAGGTTTAAAACCTATGGGTGCTAAAACTATGCAGATGATCGCACCTGGAGGAAAGCTACCACAAGCCTCCGAACATATAGGTCACGTCTTTAAGTGTTACACTTTGCTAGCCTGACAGGCCAGACCATTCATTTTGAATTGATTACACTTCTCTGGGGAGGGTTTAGTCGTCCACCAGATGGCCAGCCAATAAGCGAACGCACTTGGGTGCAACATGAACGTCAACTGTCAGCGATTGGTCCACTCATTTCAAACCAGAGCTGAGCTCACTCCTCCCACCCAAGCGCTCCAGGGCATCGAGGATCCAGACTAAAACTGAATTACGAAGTAATTAATGTGGTCTGGTAAAACCAGGCTAAAACTTTGCAGTAAGAAGGAACACAAAAGGCACAGTTTTCAGTTCATCAGAAGAATTCAAGACCTCATATACAAACTCTAAAATGCAAATCCACAAACCTAGATCTGATTGCAGATAAGATAAAACTCTTGTTCTTCAAAATGGGATTAACCTATGGTACACCTGCATGCATTGTGGTTACCCATAGTTATTTAGGCCTGTTGACAGCCAACATCACAGACTGAATATTGCAAAATAGGCCTGTGTGTACAGCCATCTGTCCATGTGATGAAAAACATACATCATGATTCACTGAACAGAGATACTATAACATGGGTCTTCAAATTCAGAGGACCTCATATAAGACAGGGAGCTAGAATTTATGCAGACGAGTAGGGGTCCAAATTGAAAGAAAGGCCTCTTCTTTAAACCAAAGACACAACACTAAGCCATATATAGCATACTCTGGGCCTCAAAGATTTACCAAAGCTTACCAATGCTTCTGCACTACAGCACTAATTTCACAGTGGAAAAAAATAGGGAATTTATAGCCTGGTGGACTACTGCCACTTGCACATTTTTTGCAGGATTAATTTGATGTGCTCAGAGTTCACTCCTATTGCACTTAGTGAACTTCCTGACTTGTAGGGGCCAGTGCTCTGGAGGATGTGGAGATCAGATGAGGGTGATACTGAAAAACCTGGCTCTCACCACTCACAGACCCGAGAGGAACACCCTATTTGGGAAAGTTAGCTGCCTTGGAAGTTGACAAACCAATCAGGATCACTGGGCGGGATTTTCACTGATGCGGCGTTGTTAAAGAGGTTAAAAGTAGGTAGCAGAGAGGGGGGAAAAGTGGCAGTTGTTTCAGACAACAATGGCAGCTCAGTAGAGTCACACATTGACATTGATTCTGCAATTTCAACTGTTTGTCGAATCTCTGAGTGGTTGAACCATTGAAGTAGCACATGGATTCCCCAATCACATGGAGGAATTTTTGATAAAGCCACGTCTTCGCACAGCAAATCTATATGACGCTATACCAAATGAATGTGTGCGGAGCAATTCTCACTTTACTGGATAACAATTCTATACAGCAATTGACATGAAATATAAGTTAACAGTGTGAGCTACTTAGTGTAGGATTCAAGGACATAGACTTGGACCAGCTAATTGTCTTAAGTGGTTGGATCTACAGTAATGCATGATGCCATTTAAAGGAACGTCATTGAGACTGACATTAAAGGGGAACATCTGACCTTCTAAAGTGCCATCAGTCTTGAACAGAGCCGCTTGCCGGGACGAGCCCCACATGGGATCGTCCGTGTAGTGATGGGGCGTTGTGCTCTCTGCCTTCCTCCGCAAGCACTGCTGGACCAATCTGTAGGCTGGATACAGCAACTCTAGCAGCTCATCCACGCTGGACACCCCCTGTATTAAGTCCTCAACCACACCGACCTACAGTAGAGAATGGGGAGAGACAAGAGTTAATATTATCAATTGATTGATTGGAGATCAATAAAATGAATGCACTCTAATCATGCAGGGAGACAGAGAGACATCACATACACGCTCACACATGTAATGGAGGCCAACTAACACAGTTTGGCAGCAGAACATTAGTGAGCCTCCCTCTCGGAGCCCCATACAGATGCGATGGCTGTGCTATCAACCCAGACCAGTGGTTCTCAACCTTTTTTGAACAAACGCCCCCTTGACCTCATCACGAGCCACACAACGCCCCCTTGACATCATCATAAGCCTGCCAACACCCACCAAAGCATTTTGAAATAAAACAGCCCCCAATAGCAACTAAGCACTGCCCCCTTTCATCTGTATCTTGCCCAACGCCCCCCTAGGGGTTCCAAATGCCCCCATGGGGCTGTAGTGCCCCCCTTGAGAAACACTGACCTAGAACTTTAGCTCTGTGGTTTCATGTATGTGATCCCATGCCAAACTGTTGCTGGTCGCAGGTTTGAGTCCTGAGGGGCAAGCTGATGCAGACAAGGATTGTTTGTTACACTGGTCTAGTGACCCAGATGGGAGTGAGGTTTAGGGGTGTGAGAGTAGGCCTAATGGATGCCAACCAGGGTTTGGTGGCAGAATGTAAGTAAACCTCCATACCAAATCTTCACACAAATAGGAGGCCGCAGGTCCAAGACCTGAGGGGCAAATTCCCACAAATGAGGACCATCACACATACATGGGTAGAGGCTGAACATTTACTAACAACTACTAGGAGCTTTATATTGTGTTTATAAATAGCAAGTGATTGAATTTAAAAGTGTTCATAAATAGCATTATGTGATTTCTTTTTATTCAACCCCATGTAAGTGTTCTTAACTGTGTGGGACCAATGCCAAAAATAATCCTTATACGTATCATAAGTATGGACACCGTATTGATAAACAATTGAGCTACTTTGACGTTGCTCAGTAATGAATCCCTTTCCAAAATTATTTACTTTTTAAGAAATACTATGTTCAATGAATAATGTGAGCTGTTTCAACTCAACATATTTCCGTACTTAAGTTTGAATAGCCAGCCTGGGTTGCATTCCTAAATCATGCACGTATAAATTCAGATTTATTTTTTTATACATTTCTCCTTCCTTTATTTGCATCACTACCATGACATGGCAATCTGAGTTCCAGGTAGCCTGGGCGAAAGCTGGCTGTTGACTCCGTCAAACAGTCTGGGGAAAGCTAAGAGGAATCCGTGTCCGGGAGGGTGGGAGATTGTCTGATCTTACTTTGCCATTTAAATGCATTGGAGTTCCCATATTAGTAAAGCCCATATTATGCTTTATTAGCATGACTGTTACGATATAGTGTCGCAAAAGCATACAAATAACAAAACAAAAGTGTAAATAGTGGCTCTTTCTCAATGCCCAGTGTTGCTAGAACATGAAACGGCGAGTGATTGGATACTCCATGGAGTTCATCAAAGAGTATCCAATAACTGGGAGTTTCACGTCCTAGCAAGGCTAGAACACTGGCCATTGAGATAGGGACACTGTTACCTTAACCGATCAGTAATGGACTTCGCGGGTGAGTTCTGCGTCACCACTCTCAACTGTTTGCTGATTGGTTAAACAATGAGCGAACCAGGCTAGGAGGGTTTCGCCAGACTAGGTGCGGAGCCAAAATCTTTGGGTCTTTGGCATCGCTCCAGGTAATCTATCAGACCAAGTGTTCATATAGAGCAACATGAGGGTGTTTTCACACTTGGTGCCTTTCAGCCATTTAAGTGAACTCAGACCTGTGATTCAGCATCTTCTGCATATGTGAATGCTCCAAAGTGTACCCAGACCCCTTGGAAGTGAACCGTACTGAGGCCTTCATTGACATGGTCTCAGTGCGGTTCGCTTAATAGTTACATTTGTGACCAGGTGTAAACACGTAAGGAGAGCTTTAGAGGACCGGGTGTGACACACCATACATGTCTAACTGGACCAGAAAGAGCACTCCATTCTTTTCATAATGCACTCATAATATGAACAGAAAAAGAACTGAATCCTTTTGCTGTAGGTTCACTTTTTGGTCCACTTACAGAGGACTGAGTTTGGGTAGGTGCGAAAATACCCAGAGAAAGCAAAAAATCTCAGTAACCTGTCCAGCCTCCTTCCCACCCCATCCCATCCCATCCCGTCCCGTCCCGTTCTCCGAGCTTAACAATGGACACGACTCCCCATGCACCGTTGCTTGAAAACCTCTGTTCATGTCCACTGGCTTTATTGCCATAAGGTAACTTTATAGCCAAGGTGGCCCTTCTGGCAACGTGTCAACAGCAACAGAAGAGTGACGCCGCAGGGCCGGGTCTCGGTGTGAGCCATAGGAAAACAATGCACTCATGTTTTTCCACAGGGTTCAGCCAAGTTCCTCTCTGGGAGATAAGAAGCCAGGTCGCCCCCCTTTTGTTATTGTGTGGCCAGGAGGACTGGGCTCAATGTATGCTGCACCCGCCCCCAAACCCCCTTGGCCAGCAAGCAGCCGCGCTGCTGATACCTTAGCTAGCTCTCTATCACAGCTGCAATAATTTGTGATGGTCAGCCTTGCTTTATGTAACCATCTTATTGGCTTGGTTTAACATTTCATCGAGACGGCCTCTTGAAAGAAAAAAAGTCTGCACACTTAAAATCCTTTTTTCCCTTTTTAATAGCCAAGCTTTTGGTCTATGACCTTGCTCACAGCCTCTTAACATCTTATCTGACCAAAGTGATGGCATGCTTTTGAAATCGCTGAGCAGAGATGCTACCACCTGCTGCGGACGACACAGCCAGGCCTGTGTGTGTGTGTGTGTGTGTGCGTGTGTGCCTGTAGTCTGTGTGTGCGTGCGTGCGTGTTGGGGTGTGTGTGTGTGTGTGAGTGTGTGTGTGTGTGTGTGTGTTTGTGTGTGTGTGTGTGTGTGTGTGTGTGTGTGTGTGTGTGTGTGTGTGTGTGTGTGTGTGTGTGTGTGTGTGTGTGTGTGTGTGTGTGTGTGTGTGTGTGTTTGTGTGTGCGTGTGTGTGTGTGTGTGAGGTCTTCATCCAATGGAAACATGTTAATCGCCAAAAGCTCCTCGGTTCATTTCCCAAAAGCATCAACCCGGAGATACGGTTGAAGACACACAGCCAGAGACTTTAACCACACCATCTGATCGGTTGAGCTTGCTGTGTGCGTTCTCTCATCTCTCTGTGAATACATCATGTCATCAAGACCAGAGGCTTACGGACGTCATCACCCAGAATGATTAATGTGTTATGTTAATGACCAATGCTTACTGGGAGGGTCTAGCTAGACCATGTCACAGTATAGTTGAAATCCATGCAGTCATACCACAGCAATTCCAGACGATGCCCTGGGTTTTAGCTGTAAAAACTTTGATTCTCCTCAAAGGAGGAGTAGATTAACTGGAGAAGATGAAATCTTCCTGAGCATGACACTGAGGTCATGTGTGTACACGCATGTCGTACAGTACCAACCCAAAGTAATGGCTTCCATCTGTTTCATCATTCCCAACACCTGACGTATGGCGATGACACCGATATTGTTTTGGAGTAATGTAAACAGTCACAATATACAGTATACATTCAGGAAGACATCCTTAAAATGGGAGATGTACAAGAGAAGATACAACATGACTTTTGGCAAGATTAAATAAGTGACAGCACTAGCTGTCTGTACATTTCACTGCTCTGTTAAGTTATTTTTTTTCCAAATAGATTTTGATTTACACAATGACACATCTGTTGACATAACACATCTGTTGTATACGTTACCATGAGGCGTGTGCCATTTGTTTTGCATTTGTAGGATGGTGTCAGCTACTGTCCAGTATACACTTCACATAATGTAGAAAGCATAATTACAACAGCTTGATCAGTAATATTGAAAATCAGAAAAAAGAAGACACTAGACTCCCCTGGTTTGCACAGCAGGACCATAACTCATATAAAAGACTTTCCAGGTTTTGGGAATCTGGGAATTCGGGAATATCAAACCATTCTTACCTCTGGTTCCTCCTTGCCTGGACTATATCCTGGACTATAATCCTGGTGCTCATAGGCACAGACACAGGTAATGCAGAGAATCCTTATGAAGAGAAATAGCATCCACATAATGTGTCCGTGGTTTTTGGGGGGAAGGAGAGAAGGCTATAAACGAAGAGAAGACAGGAGGACGGATGTTAAAAAGAGAGACGGCCGGCCAGGAGGAGGAGGTCACGCTTGTGCTCTTATCTGTATCTCATGCGCCCGGCGGTGGTCCTGTCTGGCCAGTTCTGATCCCGAGCGCGACGGCATAGCTCTCGTCTCTTGTCTCTCCACTCTCCACTCTCCACTTCAGGCTTAAGTGAGTCCACTGTGTGGTGCCTCTCTCCAGCACAACATTCTTCCTGTCAAGGGTTCCTCTCGGCTCTCTTCCTCTCTCTTTTTTTGCCTTAATCTTTATCTCTCTATCTTTCTTTCCGCTTCTTATTCTCCCTTTCTTTTCTTCCCTCTTTTCCTCTCCTTTTTCCCTCTTTCTGTTGCACTCTTTCTCTCTTCCCTTCTTTCTCTCTTGTCTGTCTTCAGTCAGTGCGTGCCAGGCACCACATCCCTTCCCATTCCAAATATTTGCTTCGCAGGAATGAGAAAAAAAAAGACAAAGAGAGAGCGAGAGAGGCAAGAGTCGATATGGAGTCGAGATTTCCCCCAAAAAAAGACTCAACTTCTCTCTCTCTCCTTCTTTCTCTCTGCACAGAGCTCTCTAGGCAGCAGTTGTCCTGTCCTGGTCGGTCGTGAGAAACTCCCGCTGGTCTGGTGTGTCCTTTTTGCTCAGGGGGCAGGCAGGAGTGTGGAGGAGAAGACAGCCGTGCAACGTAGAGTAGAGTCAGTCAGTGGGAGTTGGTGGAGGAAGGAGAAGGAGGGTGTGGTGGTGGTGGTGGGTAATGGGAGTGAGGTCCCGATTCCTGATGAGAAGGAGGAGAGGAGGGGAGAGCAGGCTGAAGGAGGAGAGGAGATGAAAGGAGAGGAGAGGAGGTGGACTGCACTCAGTCGCTCCAGACGGAACCCATCTCTACTTTCACTGAGACATTCACTGACTTACTCTCTCTTTCTTCATCTCTCTCTCCCTGTGTCTTTTTCTTTCTCTTTGTATCGCTCTATCGCTCTTTCTTCCTCTCTTCCTTCTGTCTTTCTCTCTCTCTTTCTTTTGGGAGGAGCAGTTTTCTGGCTTCTGGGAATGCTTGATTGTGTGTGTGTGTGTGTGTGTGTGTGTGTGTGTGTGTGTGTGTGTGTGTGTGTGTGTGTGTGTGTGTGTGTGTGTGTGTGTGTGTGTGTGTGTGTGTGTGTGTGTCCGTGCGTGCATTCGTGTGTGCATGCATTTGTGTGTGTGTGTGTGTGTGTGTGTGTGTGTGTGTGTGCGTGTGTGTGCGTGTGTGTGTGTGTGTGTGTGTGTGTGTGTGTGTGTTCCCTGTGTGTGTGTGTGTGTGTGTGTGTGTGTGTGTGTGTGTGTGTGTGTGTGTGTGTGTGTGTGTGTGTGTGTGTGTGTGTGTGTTCCCTGTGTCTGTGTCTGTGTCTGGGTAAAAGTAATTAAGAGAGGTGATACTGTAGGTAGCTACTTTGGCAAAGCGCTATATAAATCATTCTCTCTCTCTCTCTCTCTCTCTCTCTCTCTCTCTCTCTCTCTCTCTCTCTCTCTCTCTCTCACTCCTCCCCTTCTTTCTCTCTACATGTCTCCTACCCTCTCCCCTTTTCTTTCACACACACACACACACACACACACACACACACACACACACACACACACACACACACACACACACACACACACACACACACACACACACACACACACACACACACACACACACACACACACACACACACACACACACACACACACACAGACTGTCTTTCTCACTCTCCCTCCCCCCTTCTCACTGCCATTTCCTCCTGAACATGTTCAGGCTGTTACATAGACAGACTGCTGCTGATATGGCACTCCTCTTTCACCTTGTCCTCTCCCCCTCCCTCCACCCTTCTCCTTCCTCCTTTCCTTCTCCTCTTCTCCCCTTCTTTCCTGAGGGCATTCATGGGTAAGTGGTTAAGGCATCAGACTTGTAGCCCAAAGGTTGCCGGTTCGACTCCCGACCCGCCAGGTTGGTGGGGGAGTAATTAACCAGTGTTTCCCCCATCCTTGTACATGACTGAGGTACCCTGAGCATGGTACTGTCCTGCCGCACTGCTCCCTTGGGATGCTGTCGGGGGCTGCCCCCTTGTACGGATGAGGCATAAATGCAATTTTGTGCAGTGAGCAGTACTGTTTGCTGTGGAGTGCTGTAACCAAAATGACAATGGGAGTTTGAGTTTCCCAGGTGGGCCCCCTGTGGT
>NC_085863.1:50061307-50068807 GCF_034702125.1 Engraulis encrasicolus
ACCAGGCAGACACACACACACAGACAGGCAGATAGACAGACAGACAGACAGACAGACAGACAGACAGGAAAACTGACAGACCAGCAAAGACACAGACAGACAGACAGACAGACAGACAGACAGACAGACAGACAGACAGACAAGAAAATCAGCCTGGCCAGGAGGAGGAAATGGCATGTTAAACCATCCTGACAGCTCGGGATTTTTCCCATCTTCCACTTTAAAGGCAGGCAACTACAAGACAGGAACGCAACTTTTTTTTCCACCCACACTTATAGCGTGCCCTCGAGGCCCCTGCTCTGGCTGGTCTGCAATGGCCTGATCCTAACCCACATACCTGTTAGTTTGACTGTCAGAGAGGGTAACATAAACATGTCTTTTATAATGACAGTAATCAGACAATTATCACTGGCATCATATGAATGCTGTATTTTTCCTTGAGGGTATTTTATGTGGTGCGTGCTGCCTTTGAGATTGGTTCCCACCGTAGCAGCTCTGTGAAATTGTATTTTTACCTTTAATATTGTCATTTAATTTACAGTAAAAAATACTATTTTGTGATTTCCTGCTTTTTTAAAAATATATTTTCTTTTGTCTTTTTTACTTTATTTATGATGGTATAGTGAAGATGGTGACAGGAAGCGAGTGGGGAGAGAGAGAGCAGGGAAGGGCTGGTAAAGGACCCGGGCCGGGATCTGAACCCGGATCGGCTGCAGAGTAGACGAGTGCCCTACCGTTACAGGCCACGGTAGGGTCTGACTTCTTGGGTTCGTTTGTTTGTTTAGACTGGACTCATTCATTCACTCACTCATGTCCACAAACAGTAAAGTGCTGTGTGTGTGTGTGTGTGTGTGTGTGTGTGTGTGTGTGTGTGTGTGTGTGTGTGTGTGTGTGTGTGTGTGTGTGTGTGTGTGTGTGTGTGTGTGTGTGTGTGTGTGTGTGTGTGTGTGTGTGTGTGTGTGTGTGCAGGTGCGCATGTGTGCATGCGTGCCTGAAATGAAATGAAATCTGGAAAAGACCAACACTTGCAGAGATACAGTATGCAGTCAAGATAGCCAGGCCATTGGATGATGCCGGGGATGCTGAGAGTGAGACAGAGACGGAGGGTGATACTCAAGAAGAAAAGATGATTTCTTCAGAGAACATCTAATTGAAAGTAACTTTTATTCAAAATGCAAGGTGTGTGTATTTGTGTGTTTGTGTGCACGTGTGTGTGCATGCACATGCGCATGTGTGCATGTGAGTGTCCTCATGCATGATTGGGTAAGGGTTACGGTTAAGGGTATGATTAGGTGCATGCTTGTGTGCCTGTGTGCGTGAATGCATATGTCTATATGTGCATGTTTGACTCCTTGTGTGTGCAGTTGTCAAATGGTATCCCACAGTGCCCCCTGGTGTGAACTCTCAATGTCACTGACACCAATTTTCTTTCACCATTTACTGTAAACCAACTTTTTTCAACTTGGGGTCAGGAATCCACATGGGGTGAAAAAAACAACTATTTAAAATAACTAACATTTTTGTTGCGAAGTAATACATTTGTGTGGGCTCACCAGAAATTTGGGATGTCAAAACGGGGGCCCAGGCCAAAAAAAAGATTTGGAATCTTATGACAATTACACAATTTCCAATTTCTTCATTTTTGTTTTCTAGAGCAAAAACAACAACAACAACAAAATATGTGAAAGTCCAAATAAGTTTACCAGCCTAACTTAAACAAGCTGAAACCATCAGAAACATTGGCGCCGTCTATTAGATTTTCCCAGCATACAGTGTGTTTATGAAGAAGCAGGGTCTCCCCCTCTACTTTATATTACAGTTAAGGTGGTCACGTTGACAAAAAAACACCTACCACCTTGACTAGATCCCTTGCAAAGACCATATATTGTGAATTTTATTTGTGAATTTCTGTTATATGTGTGTAATTTCCACAGTTTACCAAAAATCAAAAATCCTTGGACTGTGATAGTGATTGTGGTGACACTGGAAACACACAGATTCGAAAAGTTGAATACAGTCAACTCCATACAGTTGAAATTATCGAAGCAATGTTGATGATTGAGCTCATGCAGGCAGCCATTGCTATCACGTTTCACTTATTTTTTTCCTTCTCCACTAAGTTTAAATTTTGACGACTTCAAAACTCTGAAAATACTGCAATCCTGATTGGTTCGGCTGCATGATGTTTCAGGAAAATTGCGAATCTGAAGGTCTTTTCTTTTTTATTTTAATATGTAGGTCCTAAATGTAGTGTCAGTTCCCAAAGCTGAACAGAAATACACAAGGGTGTAACGAGAGTCAGGCTATGTAATTACTGCACAATTATTGTAAAGTGTTACCCATATTTTATATGAAACTGAAGATCATCGCCTACAGCCTATCAATGATGATAGTTGTGTGTCTCTGACACACCACCCCCTCTGCCCCCTACCACCTTGACTAACATTGTCCTGTGGGAAATACTCTGAAAACTCTCATGCATTTAGCTCAAATATAAACTAGATTTATTTTCTGGACCTTGAGAAGGATTTCCATTTCATCCAAAAATGCTTCTTGTGTTCTGGCCTTGATATTAGGAGAATAAAGAATGCATTCTGGTTGGAGTTTAAAAATGTTGAAGTACTTAAAAGAAAACCAGATGTACAACTTAATTATTTTCACTCAGGTTATGCTGATACTCATTTCCAGTTGTTTTCACCAGTGTCAGACGTTACACTCTTCTGTTGTAGTGTTTTCCACAGCGCAGTGACAGATTTTCATTGAGTCTGACCAATGGGGTTAGGCCTAATGTGGAAGCCACATATTTTAACATCAGTCATGACATAGGCATTATCACAATCATAAAGATCAAAATCACATCTTGTACAATCACATACAAATGTGCCAAATATAATAATCTGGTAGAGTCACTTTGTCTATTGCCTTGCTTGCTTTGTTGTGTCTTTGCATAGCCTATTTATAAAACATGTATGATACATTCAATAAATATAGTCTTTAGTTCTGTGCAGCGAGTGTTGGTCAATTCATGCGCTGGAAACCCGGTTTGCTTCTTAGACGGTCTTCGATATAGGTCTGTGGACCGTGGTTCTTGACAATGCTCTTGAAGGACCAAACTGACAATTGACAACATGCATCTGTCTGTGGTCTGCAAGGTGGGCCTATCCGTGTCTGTGCAGAAAACGTTTGGAGGATTGCACAACGTGGTTTCAGAAGAGAAGTAGCAGTTGATGCAATGTCTGATTTTTTTTTCTGATTTCACCCACATACTAAAAATGCTGTTTCCTGCTCATAAAAATAAAATGCGTTCTTGCCTGATGTTCCTCTCTCAACGCAAAATAAATGATATAATAATAAAATAATAACACGAGAAGCTTCTGCATTTTCCTTTGTCCGCATTGAAAGACAAAAAAAAATACCCAAGTTACTGAGTGGCTAAGAACTACGCTTTCGAGAAACACAAACTTGAACTGGCACTATGGTAAAACGCAAAATGAACTAAAACGCAAAAAGAAAAGGCAATAAAGACAAACGCTAAACAAACTTGTTTTAAAATTTTATCATAAAAAGTGTTTCTTATATAGCTTAGTCATGTTAAAGTTCAGCAGGTTGTTTCAAAATATTAAGAGAATTAAACAATGTCTATATAAATCCATCATGATGACATTGTTGCAGACTATGTTAAAGTAAATGAGTAAAAAATGTATCAATGGAATGAGAAAAGCTTATGAAAAGGACACTCATATCATTCATAACAATGGTGCACACTTCTATTATACACATTCAAGAGAGCACAAGTTATATTACACTGTTGCATATAATTGCTGTATATGACATTATTTACATGTGAATAAAATCTGTCTCGCTGTGGATGTGTGTGTACAGTATATGCAAGGTGCAAGCGTGCCTGTGGTCATTCAGCCCTTGTGGTTTTGCACCTTCTCTAGACGTTTTCCTTCTGGGTTAGTTAGTTTGATGCTGGTATGTGTGAGGAACTGTTTCACATGGTTGTCTGTCTTAATGTCTGTAAGCCTATGTGTAGGTGTGCCTTGTATTACCTGTCTTGAAATATTCTGTATGCTTATTATGTGTAAACTATTTGGCACCTCAATTTCTCCTTTTGGATGGATAAAAGGTACTCTACTCTATTCTACACAACTCTACTACAAATATGAATCCTAACAGTCACTGCAGCATGTACAAAACATTATAGTAAGGCCTAAATATGTATGCTTGTACGGTATATGTGTGAGTTGGAACATGAAATATTTACAAATATACAATATGTGTGTAAAAACAAAAACCCTTGTCCGTTCCCCTCAGCAGATGTGGTAGTTGTTTGGCATGAGTGGCTGCTGCTCCTCTGCGTTGTGTTCTGATAGGGGCTCATAGCCCCCTCCCTCCCGGAGCACCTGACCTTCACACTCACACTCGCCCTCACACAGCTCCTCCATCTCCGACTCCTCCAGGGCCTCCTGCAGGTTCCTGTACTGCTGCTGCTGACAACACAACACAACACAACATACAGTAAGACAACACAAGACAACACAAGAAGGCAAAACACAACACAAGACAACACAACACAACACAGCAGAACACAACACAACACAAGACAACACAAGACAGCAAAACACAACACAAGACAACACAAGACAGCAAAAGACAACACAACACAACACAAGACAGCAAAACACAACACAACACAACACAACACAACACAACACAAGACAGCAAAACACAACACAACATACAGTAAGACAATACAAGACAATACAAGACATCACAAGACAACACAACACAACACAACACGACACGACACGACACAACACAACACAACACAACACAACAATAGATCATACGATAACATCACAACACAACACAACACAACACAACACAACACAACACAACACAACACAACACAACACAATACAACACAACAGATCAGATGACAAAACATAATACAACATATAACAACAAGAAACAAAACAATGTACAGGACAACAACATCAGACCAGACAATACAACACAACATCAGACCAGACAAGACAACATCAGACAAGACAACACAACGTAACACAAGACAACAGACAAATCAAGAAAACATTTTTCTCACTTTCACACACAATGGCAGCCTGTCGTAATTACACACTCAAGCACAAGCTGACAGGTGGGGATAAAAACACATCATTGAATCATTTTAATCTATGAGGTGACATCTCTGTCAAAGTAGCTGTTCTTTCACAGCCTTACTTGATGAGGATGGTCGGGTAGTAATTGTTCAATGTGCTTTCCAATTTCACTGAATGTTGGCCTCTGGGTTGGTTCCAGATTCCAGCACATCTTCATGATTGAGTACCTGGTTGGAAAATTATTAATTGTAAATGGAATATGAATGACATGGATTTATAATGTAGAGACAAAAAAAAGCTCCCGCACACTTTTTGGCAAATGTGAACAGTGTGCTGGAGCTTTTTTGTCTCTACGTTGGTGACCCAGTGGTTCCACTCCTACGCACCTGGCAAAAGGAGGTGTGCAAGAATTCTAAAAATAGTATATGGATTCATAATGTGTCACAAACTGCACACTAAAATCCCATGAAAACATTTGATTCACTTCTGCAGAGACAACAGAGTAAATTCAAAACAGTGGTGTGAAACATTATTATAGAATAATTTCCAAAGGTAAAATGAATGAAAAATGCCCATAAAATATTACATTATTTTTGTAAAATAGTGTTATAAAATTGCACAATAAAGGAAGCATCGGCACTTACATCTCTGGAGGTGCAAAGTCTGGCTGAGACATCTGATACCCATCTTGTATCATTTTATAGAATCGTGAATTCACCATCACATCAGGATAGGGGCTCTTACCTAAAAGTCATCAGATATAAAATTATTTAGGTGCTGGTTACACGTACTGTATGCAAGTATTTATCCATTTACATATAAACACGGCATGTGGATTAAAATGAAAACGCCATTGTGACAGATGTGTTTCAGCCCCCTAAATGGCATATTTTTTAAACCACAGTTTTAAAGTGAGCATTCTAAAACCAACCAATACGTTTTTGAAAATGTCCAAATACCTGTAAACTTCTTCGTGTGTGAGAAAGAGCGTGTGTGTGTGTGTGTGTGCTCCTGTGTGCATGTCCTAGTTTCAAGTTTCAATTCAGGTTTTCAGTTAAGAAACAGTACAGGAAGTGCAGGAAGTCGGAATATTTCATGAAGGCATTGAAAGGGAAACAATGCATGGCTGAGTTTCCCAAAAGAATGTAATAGTAGGCTACTTAAGTATGAGGCACCCTCTGGCCAAAATATCAGGAAAAGATAAGACTTCACCATTCAAACTTCAGATATACACTACTGTTCCTTGAACATGCACTCTGTAGGCACTTCCATGTGCATGTGTGTTTGTGAAAAGTAGTGTGTGTCTAAACTTTACGTGAAATCGATATATATTCCCTTGAGGGAAGCTCATATTTGAGCATTACTAAATATTATAGTATAAATCATTTTTGGAAAGTGCAATGCAGTGCAATACAGTGCAATACAGTGGAGTCTCACCAAGAGAGAATATCTCCCACAGTAGAATGCCATAAGACCAGACGTCACTCTGCACCGTGTACACGCAGTCAAAGATGCTCTCCGGCGACATCCATTTGACTGGCAAACGCGCCTGCAGAAGAGGTGTTTCTAGAGTTACATTAGAGTTACGTAAAAGGACTTGATGTTTCAATCCCAAGTAATTAAGTTTCCAGTTGAGACCTTGCTCGGACCACTCAGTACTGTTACTCTACGCGATACATCGTCAGTTGTGAACCACAGCATCTTTACGTGTTTCAGCCATTTACAGTAACACAAAACATCCTCCTTTGTGGCAGACCAACACCGGATGAAAGCTTTTTAAACATTTACCTTCTAGAGTACATTCTCAGATATATCTAATAAATATTTCTGCAGCTCCAGAAATCACAGAAGCATACACAAACTTTATCTTCAGCCTCATAACCAGAACCTGACAAATTGGCTTTAGAGAGTAAAAGTCTTCGCTTTATGAATAATCTGGAACCAATATGTAGCAGGACTTTAACATCCTAGACATGAAACATCCATCTCTAGCTAGTCCATTTCTAACTGTCTCAGAATGTGGAGAATAACTGAGATGAGTGTCCAGTACACCATAGTGTCCAGTAGACGCCAGTCGGAGGGTTAGGTGCAGTTAGGCTATATGTTATATACTACACAGTTATATGGTAATCCCGTGCTCTGACAGTGAGAAGGGGTTACTGTATACTTACGTTTCCTTTGACCACATAGTTGGAGTCGTTCATAATGTCTCTGGCTAGCCCAAAGTCACAGATCTTGGCCACACAGGATTCGGTCAGGAGAACGTTTCGGGCAGCCACGTCTCTATGGATACACTGAAACAAACACACAAATAAATAAACAAACACGTAAACAAACTACTTACTAAGTAACCTCTGACATCGCTGCCTCTACT